>NC_091126.1:159285203-159457703 GCF_040183065.1 Periplaneta americana | reverse complement strand
ATTCACTCTCAATTTTAATTTTATTTTTATCTGTATTGGAATCTCCTCCTGAGCACGAGTCTTACTCATTCAGGAGTGGGCTAGTTTATCTTTCATTGTATTCAATAATTTGTATTAATTTCAAACGTACTAGCAATAAAAAAAAACAAATAAAATTTATTTATACTGGCAGAATTAAATCCATAGGGCCTTCTCTTACACTCTACCAGGTCACAAAGCATACAAACAGTGAAAATTTAACAAACAGTTAAAGAATGGAATATTAACATATTTAAAAAAATAAAAATAAAAAAAGATAACAACAATAATAATAATAATAATAATAATAATAATAATAATAGCATAACAAAATCGACACTAAACAACATGAAAATAATACCATAATAGAAAAAAGAAAGTAAAATACATTGGATATAATAAAAGCAACTCATTTAGCACAAATAGTTAATATGGAAAGCGTAAAGAAAAGTATAACAAAATGGAATGTAACAAAATAATAATAAAAAAGAAGAAAAAATACGAAAATTGAATAAAATCCACAATAAAAAGGGCATAATACTAAATTCAACTGGTGATCAAGAGAACAAAAAAGGGGAAAGGAAGGAAAGATATATATTACATAAAACTATCGCAGAGAAAAGGGGTTATAATTGAAAGAAATCTGATTGAAAAAGTACAATTTTTGTTTATTTTGGAACTAGACAATGTCCGACAGTCTCTGACATGTTGTGGTAGAGAGTTCCAGAGAAGAGCTGCAGAGACGGTGAAAGATAAAGAGTAGAAGGATGTTCTGTGTTTAGGAATGGAGAGTGTGATATCGTGTTGTTAGGGAGTATCTATTTCGTGATATGAGGACAAATGTTAAAAACGAGAAGCTAAGTAGCTAGGATTAGAGTTCTGAAAAATATTTAAGAGTAAAGTGAGAGAGTGAATAGTTCTTCGATCTTTGAGATGGACCCAGGACAGCATATTTAGTGAAGGTGTGATACGGCCAGATCTACGGACGTTGCAAATAAATCGAACACATGCATTATGAACACGCTGTAGTCTGTCTGTCAGTCTCATGTTAAGGTCAGTGTAGAGAGTGTCACAGAAATCAAAATGAGGCGTCAAGAGCGACTGCACTAAATTCTTCGTAATTCTTTTACGTACACTATATGTATTAATAATAGTGTTGTCGATTTAATGTATCCGTTTAACCGACTCTCTCTCTCTCCCTCTCTCTTATGTAAGAGTGGAACAAGATGCGGAAGCAGTTCGTGTATTTTTGGATGACGTAATTGACTGCAACTTTTGCATTAAGACATAGTTAAACCACAGTCTAGTATATACTGTCAAGAAGCTCAATACGTAGTAAATATGCATCCATAGATAGTTGCTAACGACTAGGATCGCTAATATCGCCTCATTACAGACAATGTGAAATAGTACCGGCACAGTCTATTTATTGTTCTTAGCACCCTTACAACTCAAGCTTCGTGACTGTATATACTAGACTGTGGTTAAACCCTTGAAATTGCTTTTTCTCTCCACCCGTCAAGATCTAACTGTCGCTTTTAATTTTCAGACTTAATAAGGCGATTGTAAAATGCGTTCACAGATATAACGAAAATAAAGAAATAGATGTAACTCTCAAAAGAAGTTATTTCAGGAAAGTTGGGAGCTGGGATTTTTAATTAAGACGTTGAGCGTCAGTGATATTGCGGAAAGCTTGATTTGTCTTTTGTCCCGTGTTAAATTTGGCGCAATTCAATAAGTTAGAGTTTAAACTTGTTATTTGTAAAATCCTAATATATTTTAATTGTGTAATTCTTACATTATTTATTAATACCGACGAACCTAAAGAACATGCACTTGAAAAACATATAGGTTTCAATGTAATTAAAAATGGTTGAATTTAAGAACAAGAAAACGGATGCAACCCCAAAATAATAGACAACATAATACGTAAGACAAAACAAAACCACAAAAAACAGAAGAATACAACACAAACACAAGAACACAAAAAATATATCACACTAACATACGAAAACAAAAACACATATAAAATTGCAACCTCATTAAAGAAATGAAATTACAACATCGCATACAGAACAAATAACACTCTACAAAAACATCTCAACACACAAACAACACAAACAAACAAATACAACCACACACGCGTATACAAACTCAAATGTAACACCTGCAACAACTTCTACATAGGACAGACATGCAGATCGTTTCAAACACGTTACAAAGAACACATCACAGCCATAACAAAACTACAAAACACCTCCACATATGCAGAACACATCATAAATGCCAACGACACCTACAGAGACATCAAGACAGACATGGAAATACTGCACATCCAACCAAAAAGCCAGAAACTCAACACACTAGAACAATACGAAATATACAGACACACGAAAACACATCCCAACGATATTCTCAACCAACAACTCAATTTCAAGACACACACACTCTTTAACTCTACACTACGAATGCACCCACACAGGAAACAGAACATGAGGCGCCAAGACTAACAACGACCAGTTCTGAAGATGACCCAAAATAGGTCGAAACATGTTAACACGGTACGTTAAAATTTAACACAAGAGAGTTCTTTTCATACATATTCCGAAGTGATACAGTGTTGAAAGTTGTGTAATCAAGATGTAAAATTTTATTTTATTAAACATATAAACATAAATAATTTCAAGGGAAAAAATTGCTCCGGGTTCGTGTATCGATCCCGGGACCTCTGGTTGAACGTACCAGCGCTACTGAGCTACCTGGGAACTCCACCCGACACCGTATCAACTTTTCCCTTTATATCCACACAGCTCGTGTGGGCTGGCGAAACGCCAGAGACCCACATCGAGTGCACACAATCTCTGTGTGACTTGGAATTCCGAGTTGTGTGGATATAAAGGGAAAAGTTGATACGGTTTCGGGTGGAGTTCCCGTGTAGCTCAGTTAGTAGAGCGCTGCTATATTCAACCAGACGTCCCCGGGATCGATACCCGGCCCCGGAGCAATTTTTCCCTTGAAATTATTCAAATCTGCTTTACAGGGAGCTTTACCTGAAAGACTAGATTTGCATATAAACATAAAATCATTTACCAAGTTATGAAGTTTTAGGCTTAATTATGTAACATGTATAGTTATGAATACATCACAGTCTACTATATACAGTCGCGAAGCTTGAGGTGTTTTTTTGCAAATCTCGTGATAAAGTGCTCCAAGCGGTTAGCAACTAGAAACAATAGACTGTCCATGGTCGACTTTGGACTGTGTCGTATTTCTATCGAGTGCTAGCTCGTTGCGTATTTCACATTGATGCTTGTGAAATGTTCGTTATTGGTTATAATGAAAATGTTAATGGCTAAAATATAATACTTAATTGGAATAATAATATGGGACAAGGAGGAGACGTTTGTAGTGCTATAAATTGTAGCAACAGTAAGAGAAAGAGGCCAGAGTTATCCTTTTTCCGATTTCCGAAAGAGTCAGAAAGGTTCCTGGGTTTCCACAAGAATGCTGTGCAGAAACAAAACTGTTAATTTGAAGTTCTTTGTGACCGTTAGAATACATTATGTCCTTAAATTTCACAATGAAATGTTTCAGTCTAACCGAAAGGACATTAGATACCGGTTAAATTTCTGTCACTTAGGCTGCTAAATTTCCAGAGAAATAAAGGTTAGGTATACTTTTTTTTTTCAGAGGATATATTTTTAATTGTAGTTATTAATTTTGTTATTATTTTTATGTGTTATTTTACTAAAGACGTAGAAAAATTAAGTTTGTTTTAATGAAATTTATTTATCACGTTTTATTTTCAATTCTGGTGGGATTATTATTGCTTAGGCCTACTTTTTTCTTCAAAGGATATGTTTTTAATTATAGCTGTTAATTTTGTTGTTATTTTTATTTGTTGCTTTACTAGAGACGTAGAAAAAGTCTGTTACAATAAAATTTATTGATCACGTTTTATTTCCAATTCTGGTGTGATTATTATTGCTTAACCTCATCCCACTTTGTTAACTACGTAAGCCTACACTACAAGTACCGGTACACGTAAGTTACTCCATTAATTCATATTTCCATTATTATTGTTGTAAAGAGAAATGCAAATTAATATTTATTGGTTTCATAGATAATTATCGCTATAATCTTGAATGAGTGAAGGTATTGTAGTAAATTTCAGTTCGTTTTACACAAACAAAAATTATATTAACTTATTTCGTGCAGGTATCTTCGAGTTTATGTTGGAATTTAATATACTTCATTAAAATAATAAATTAACTTTATGCATTTAATATTTCAATAATGGAAGGAAGGTGTTAATTTTTCCAAAAGAACACGACAACGAAAGTGTAACATATTTTGTCGGCTGCTAGGAGAGAGATCTGCGATGATGAGGCGATAGTAGCGATCCTAGTGGTGGGCAACTACCCATGTTTGCATTTTTACTACATATTGAGCTTCGCGACTGTATATAGTAGACTGTGAATACATCATGGTTATCCTTTTTAATCACTGATAAATCATTAGCAAAATGTTTTCTTATTTATTGTTAGGGCCACCGGTATTATTATTATTATTATTATTATTATTAAAATTACTATTATTACTATTATTATTATTATTATTATTATTATTATTATTATTATTATTATTATTAAGACATAGTTCCAAGAAACCAGCAAGCTATCTTTTTTTTTGCTTGGAAACTAACGCGTTTTTAACCAAAGGCAGAGGTTCTAAAGCTTTCGATTTGGAAATCCTGAGTCTGTTAGACAAGACAAGGAAGCACGAGTTGTCGGGCGCTAAATCCCCCCCTTGCTGTGTAAAACAAGATATGTATGGCAGGCCCCATAGTGTTTGGCGCTAGGTAGGAAATGCCGTAAAATATCAACTCTAATTGTCTTCGGCAAATAAATGAGGGCGCTACAAGCGATTTTTCGACAGTCTCGGCCCCACGCGCGTGGACTGGTTTATACTGCGATGCCTAAATCCACTATTTCAGCAACTGGGTCCATTATTCCACACTCCAAATTAGCATACTTAATTTAGAGGCAATTTTCAGATTAGCCTTTGCAAAAGACAACGCGGGATTGTATAACCCGCTGTCAGGATTTATTGTTATGATAGTTTTTTTACCCTCTTTTCTGCACCCCCTCCTTATAGCCTACCATTGTGCAGTAGATTTTATTTCCAGTACATTTGAAACGAGTCGCATGGGAATATTAAATCAAACTTTTCAGTAAAGATATTTCTTAAAATGCTTCCACACGATCAAAATTTCGTCAAATTCAACGCTTCACAAAACTTTTCAAGACTTGCCGATACTTTGCAAGTTTAAATATTGTCAAACCACTTACAATACTTAGAAAATTTGTTACTGACTTTGAAGTAAATAACAACATGCTCTAATCGATCAAAGACTTGACAGTTTTTTTAAGGAATTAACCAATGGAAATCCAATGGCGCAAAAAAAAAAAAAAACATGGCATCCTGGCCGAGAGAAGTGGTTTGCGATTGAATTCAATTATATAAATCAATCCCATACCTGTAAATGGGTTTTTTAAAGGTCTCTGCGTGTGAAAGGTAGGCATTTTCTAAACACTGTGAAATAATGACTATACTTAAGCACAAGTGTCCGGTAAAACAACTTTAATCTATACTAATAATAAATCTGTAGCCGAAATTTTTCTGGCAATTTTCCATTTTCCAAAAATAATTGGTCCTAACATATATAATTAACCACCCTGAAACCGAAAATCGCTTTTTTGAAATTTTGTTTGTATGTATGTCTGTCTGTTTGGATGTTTGTTACCTTTTCACGAGATAATGGCTGAACGGATTTCGATGAAAATTAGAATATAAATTAAGTTCGTTGTAACTTAGATCTTAGGCTATATGGCATTCAAAATAAGTTACTTAAAAGGGGGGTTATAAGGGGGCCTGAATTAAATAAATCGAAATATCTCGCTTATTATTGATTTTTGTGAAAAATGTTACATAACAAAGGTTTCTCTAAAAATCATTTCCAATACGTTTTATCCTTTGAAAAATTTTGATAGGACTGATATTTAATGAGATAAATGAGTTTTAAAATTAAAATAACTGCCATCTAAGCCGGTGTAATGAAATAAAAAACAAATGACTTCGTCTATAAGGGGCCTTGGACAAAACAATCGATAGCTATGAAACATAGCCTACAGAGATTGTTTCTGTGTTTGTATGAAGTAATATCGGAAGCTAAATTAACCTATTTGTATAATTAATTATTATTTCAAAATTTGAAAGTGCAGTTTCTCTAGATGGACATAATGCTATAATGTTATTACAGTAACTTCTGAGTGAAATGAGGACAGGTAAGATTAAAATAGCTTCTTATGCACAGAAAACTTGATAGGCTATTCTGTATATCCGTTTCCTGTATTTCTTAAAATAATGTTTATGAACACATTCATTTTAATCTCAGAGAATTAACGAACAACGAGAGTGTATTGATTTAATATGCAGTAATAGTATGTTAGCTTAGCATTCCATTATTTTATAATCCAAATTTTAACTATGCTCAATTGAATCGTATTTTTTAGTATGTTATTTTACGACGCATTATCAACAACTTAGGTTATTGAATCGTGTTAAAATACATAAAATACATATGCATTAAATGCAATGCAAAAAAAAATTGGGTAATGAGCCAAGCGGATTATGTTGCGTTGTTGCAAAATTTGTTCCTCCTGAGATTCAAGAGCCCCCATAACAACTTCAAAACTTACTTATCGGAGTACATCCGTTATCAACACACTTTTTATATAATATAATATAATATAATATAATATAATATAATATAATATAATATAATATAATATAATATAATATAATATAATATAATATAATATAATATAAGTTATTTAAGATATTTGAAGGGTTCAGAAGCATACTGGGCCAAGCGTCATTTACTGAATACGTAGAAAACAAGGGTTAAAATTAAGTTATTACCATAATTCAATGGAAACATATAGCAAGTAAAATAAAGTATACTCATTAAATCTAAATGATGTCAATGTTCATTAAACTATGGTTGCATGTAATAAAAATTAAGAAACATGTTAAAGGAATTGTCATTGCACCAAAGGAGTGGTCTCTGGACCAAAGTGATCGCATTTTGATTATTTAAATACAATTTAAATTAAGTAACATTAAACGATTTATCCTTCTATCAAACACGAATGTTCCCTGGATCAAATGTCCTATTTTAATTATGTAATTACTTTATATTTATTTCTCACGGGTGCAGCGGAACGCACGGGTACGGCTAGAGTTAATAATTCTAAACAAAAATATTATATTTCTCCTTACACAAGTCTATCGTATTAAAATGCATTAAATACAATACAAATAAAATTACTTATCTACAACAATAAAGAAATCGTGTTTCAAATAACGTATTACATATTTTTTGAGCCACCAGCGTAGCTCAGGTGCCAGCGTGTTTCCTTGCTGATTCGGAATTGAGCTCGGGCGCGGGTTCGATTCCCGCTTGGGCTGATTACTTGGATGGGCCTTTTTCCGAGGTTTGCCCAAAGCGTAAAGCGAATGTCGGATAATATATGGCCTCATCTTGCCAAATAATATCTCCACCGACGATAAATAACACATTAGTCGATACAGCTTAGTTAAATAACCAAGTAAAGCCACAGAAGTTTTATATTTGTCACTAAACATATATTATTTGAATTTTATTACATAATTAATGCAAACCAATAGCAATGACTGAATGTAATTCATAATCATAAATAATTACTTAATGTATTCAAGCAAATTCTATGTCGCGTCTACATGGCAGGGACCTAGGGAGTACGAATATTGCATGTTCTGCAAATTAATAGTCTGTTACATAACAAACAGGCCAACTTATCTGACAAGTACGGTATATTTCTCCCTCCACCAATATTTATATTAAATTTCAACTTGGTCGTCATATTTCTGACGTTTACTGCTGTGTGCCCTTGTGCCTGTGTAATTGCTATGATATTGCTATATTGCTATACTTTCTCTTCAGACGTCAAAGTTTATACTCGCGGATCCCCTACTCTCACGTGTCATTATTCCCTTCAACTGTCTAGAAGTAGTTAGACACATGGATCGCCATTACCAATAACTGGAAACCAAACCCAAAAAACTTGAGTTTGACACATCTAATCTAGTGGATTGAACCTGCCACTCTTAAGACGAATTTCGTTAAATATTTAAGTGATGAAATGGGTCAAATTTGCTTTTCTTACATTGATTAATCTAGAGACTTAACTTTTTGCATATATCAACCTCTCGTTACTAATATTCATGCCCCAGCTTCATTAGTATCAGTTTAATAGTTTTTTAATTTGACATTTTCAAAATGTATCTACTCTCACAGAATATGTTACACGCCTGAAAAGAAAATTAGGCCTACACAAGATATTTCACATGCATGTTGTTTAATAGCAGAGCCATAATTTCAATTTTAAATGTATGTGCGACCTGAGTGGCCAGTTTAAAATTTATTTTTTTACAGTATAGACAGTTATTTAATTTTTTATTTCCCTTTTTTAATTTCGAAAATATTTATGTTGTCTAAAAGAGATCTGTAGTTATAATGACACTTTTCAGACAATGCAGTATATATTCCAATTTCTTAGCATGAAATCTATCGGAGCCTGAAATGAATGCGAGTAAATGCAGTAAAAATAAAATTGTAGAAAAATGATTTTAAAATATCGATTTTCCGCCGTGAAAATCACCTGTTTCTAATATTCTAAAGCATAAGTAAAGCATGAATTCCGAGAGCGATTATGTTGATAGGCTAAGATTTGGCCAATACATAAATGAAACATCACTGATTATTTTAAAAATAAAATATATTTATATATATTTTTTCCTTCGAAATTTGACCGAAATTTCACCCAACCTATCTCCTTCTTTTGGGATGATTTTTGAACTCTTCACGACAATATTCCTGTAAGTGTCGTGATTCACTCTTTGGTGACATCTATCGATTCAGCAACCCTATCCGGGTCCGACGGAGCTCAAGGTCTTCGTCCCCCGGGGCTTTTGTAGCTTCCTATATCGATGTTATGTGTATGCAAGTCACAGCGTTACATTCCTGTTGCAATTAGCCCTAAATAATCTTATGTTTTGAGTTTCATTTTTTATATCGCTAGGGAGACTATTAAACATTTTTACTGCCATATAACGCACTTCTTTTTGATAGCATGACAGACTTGCCGATGGAGTATGAAAGTCATTTTTGACGTGTATTTATGCTATGAACTGTTGAATTAGTTACAAAGTTTTCACGATTACATAAGAGGAAGATTATTAATGAAAAGATATACTGACAAGCCATGGGCATTATTTGTAGTTTTTGAAAATAGTCCTACAAGATTCCCTAGATTTGGCACCTACTATTATTCTAATTACTATTTTTTGTAATAGAAATATACTGTTACTATCTGTGGAATTTCCCCAGAATATTATTCCAAAACTCATTACCGAGTGAAAGTATGCAAAGTATATTGTTTTTAAGGTATTGATATTTACTATCTTTTGCATAGATCTAATAGCAAAAGATGCTGAATTTAGTTTGGGGGTAATTTCTTTAATATGATTTTTCCAATTTAACACATCATCGATTTTTAAGCCAAGAAATTTGGTTGTTGTTGTTATTTCTAAAAGAGATCTATTGTTAATTATTGCTCTAGAAATTTGCGAGATTGAATTTTGACAGGATTTAAATTGAATTATGTTAGTTTTGTTACAATTTAATACTAATTTATTGACTGCGAACGAGTGACATATTTTGAAGAGAATTTCCTCTGTTGAAGACCTGCTAAGCATTATTTTACAGCGGTGGAACATCTACTTCCTTATGTAACAGGATACAAAATACACTTTACAACCCATTACGACTATTCTTTTTCAGGCCAACACTCCATAGAAAGCACAATTAAATGGAGTTTGTCATACAAGATCCAATTCGCGAAGTTAGAAAATTTGACCCAACCACAAAACTTTGTTTCCTGAATCCATTCTACACTTGGAACTCCTTTTGATTTACAAAACTGGATTGTTTTATAAGGGTGTTCGACATGAAATGTAACTGCAAAGACAGATTTACTTGGAATTTATCTGCGTCCCAGCATTGGGTGGACTGGACCCTTCCTGCGGAATTATGTCCAATTAGTCGAAAGCAACTGAGAGTCCAAATATAATTCATAAACTAAGAAAGGGCGAGGCCCTGTTTCTGACAGCAGTGATTCAGAGGAGGGTACGACTGCGACTGTTCTCGACGGCATACAGCTCTCTGCGATGTGTTTTATATACTATAAAATGTGCCACCAGAACAGATCCATGTGCGGACAAAACAAGAGGGAGAATTTTTTCTGTGCTCTTGAGAACCCAAGATGATTTCAGTGTCAAAACAATAAAGTGCTGTCAAGCCAGAACGGGATTGCAACCAGGATAGCCTCGTGTCCGAAATTCAAATGTATTCAGCGAAGCAAACTCCTTGGCCAAATTGATTGCAAACCTGTGTTCGTCATAAAGAAGATCGGGGTTCGATTTCCTGTCAAAATACTTTGAAGAAACATCGAACATTTCGGCTCCATCATCAGAGAATAAAAAGAAACCGCGAATTTATCTGCAGCATTCGTTACAGACAGCTATTTTACAGATTTATAGTCAATAGGTCTTGATAACGAAACCATTAACCGAATAAATAGTTTACCTATTCAAGATGCAGTCGATAAATAGCCTCAAAAAGTTAGACATTCCTGCATGTATGATACGGTGCAAAACCTACTTAACTCGGAGTATTTTCGGAATTCCTAAAATACATAGTATCCCAAATACGGGATTGCAACCAGGGTAGTCTCGTGTCCGAAATTCAAATGTATTCAGCGAAGCAAACTCCTTGGCCAAATTGATTGCAAACCTGTGTTCATCATAAAGAAGATCGGGGTTCGATATCCTGTCAAAATATGTTGAAGAAACATCGAACATTTCAGCTCCATCATCAGAGGATAAAAAGAAACCGTGAATTTATCTTCAGCATTCGTTACAGACAGTTATTTTACAGATTTATAGACAATAGGTCTCGATAACGAATCCACTAACCAAATAGTAGTTTATCTATTCAAGATGCAGTCCATAAATAGCTTCTAAAAAGTTAGACCTTCCTGCATGATGATACGGTACAAAACCTAGTTAACTTGCAGTATTTTTAGAATTCCTAAAATACAAAGCACAAAAACAAAGATCTCGGATTCATCTTCTCGTATGTTATAAGCGCAGAGGTTTTTAACTTTGAATTATCTTTAAGAAAACGGTATAAAATATGAAGTTCGATACAAAGCACCTACCAAACTGGTAAACTATTTACGTTGGTGCATAAATTCATAGCTCTATGGTGGCGTGTCTGCCTCCAGACTAGCCGGCCAGGGTTCAATTCCCGGCGGGGTCAGAAATTTTCTTGTAAAATTTCTACCTCGGGACTAGGAGAGATGGCGATGCAAAACTTCTAATCACTAAATTGTGCACCAAATATGCCTGGGTTAAATCCCAAATCTCTCCGCAGTGCATGTGAAGGGAAGGCATATGTCACTGTTGATAGTGATTCGTCCGTCGGATGGGGACGTTAAGCCCGGAGGCCCCTTGGTGCTATTCGACAGGAGTAGGCTACGTGCCGGCACCGGGTTTCACATTCTCCCTTCCTCACCATCATCATTATCACTCATTCCCCACACTACATTTACACGAACACTTAACATACATTCACCCTAATATCTCTTCACACAGATACACATCATGCACAACGTGGCCCGCTGAAGTGGTGTGCAATTTGAAAATGGGTCACAGTTCTGCCATCTATCCGCAGTATGCGGAACCCGAATCACCCAAGTGAAGTGAGTAGGCATTGGAAAAACACACATATATAAATTCACAGCGTTTCTATAGTAAATCCAAATTCATTTGTAGACCTGAATGGACATACATCCGAAGTTCATTGAAGCACATTTTTCAGAACAGCAAAGAAACTATATAGTTTTGCAACATGAGAATACTGAAATAAATATTTATATGATTAAAAAACACTGGATTAGAATCGAACTTGCGATATATATATATATATATATATATATATTTTTTTTTTGAGGACAGTAGTCTCTGTAAAACAGAATATATCGGCTAAAAAGTTAAATTTTGTAAATTTTGGACTCGCGATGTATATCAATTCAGGTCTTCATTTATTTTACACGAATAAAATTTAAAAAAAAAAACTAATCGATAATTATACTCTCGTGCACTATTTATGACAGAGTCCCAACGTTATGGAAGTGTTTTATTCCACGCCTCAAGAAATCCAGTGGTTTGAAGTTGAAATCAACAAGTTAATTTTGAATAGCAGTTTCGTTAATAAAGGAGATTCCACGGAGGCTGTTGAACAGACAGCGAAAAAGACGAATATCTGATAATTGCGTTTGTAATATTAGCAGTAAGCTTACGGGTATTATCATGGTGTAAAATCACTTAATAGTCTCCCAGGTTATTTTTCTTCAATTGCGGCCTCAAAACCACTAAGTTTCTGGCAATAAATTTCAGCAGTAATGGTTACATTCGTTGGAAGAAATTCTTAGTAGATGACGCCTTTGCCCCACTAGCTCCAAAGCATTAGCTTACGTGAATGGACATCAGCTTCCGAAAGGGGGGGGAGGGTGCTTTTTTGTTAGGGCTCGAACATTTATTTCTCTTCTTGAAGTTGATGTGAATGCACCATTTCTCGTCATCAATAAAAATCAGAGACATTCGATGTTTTTGACGAGCTAAACGTTGACGATCAAGAAAAGAAAAACAAATGAAGAGTCCACTTCAAAAATGATGGATGTCACTTTCTTCTCGAAAATGAACCAAGACTGTCAATGCATAGCTTAAGACATATAGAATGTACATAGAGAGTTATATGGCATTAACACTGATAGTCATTGTCCAGTAATGATCGGAAAATCACAGTTAAGCTTTGAGCGCTAAGCATTTCAAACTTTCAATTGCTTCTCCTGAAAAATGTATTCCAAATGACATCCATCATTCTTGCAGTGGACTCTTCAAATGGTAAGACCAAGTTTTTGTTTCATTTTTCTTACCTCAAATCTTAGCTTCTGTAACCTACCCATACACCCAATTTTATTAACTTCGTCCACTGAATGAAAATGACGTAACAATGGTTTGGTTGATAAGTCACAATTATATACTGGGTAATTCCCGAGTGAATTGACGTGGATCGCAGTGAATTTAAATATTTAAATGATCTTCATCAAAGTCGGGCGGTCTTTCTGAACGCGGTGAATCTCTCATGTTAAAATGATCCTATTTGAAAGGAGAAAAATATTATCCAAGATGGCAGCATTCCCTCCGTGAACGACACAAATTGTTTTACCGGCCTCCAATGTTAATCATTTTCTTTAGCCCACAATTAACACAAACTTTCTTAAAGACTGAAACATTCAAGATGCATTCAGAAATACAATACTATGACAATGAAATGAATCTAAACAATTTTTTTTATAAAGTATCTATTGTCATGAAAAACAAAAATGCTACGAATTTATTCATCGATCTCCCACATTTTAAAAAGTAATAGCGTACTACGTTCAACTTAATTTTCCCGTCCGAATTGTGTTGATTGCAATATTTTCTGTTAGAGAACGTGCAACTTTAACAAAGGATTTTAAATTTCAACAGGATAGCGGAAAGGCCAGATTCTAGTCTGGTCTAATGTGCTACAGTTCAGCCCGTTCCAAGTGATGAAGAAAGATGCATTCTCTTTCAAAAGTTGGAGAAAGCAAACACATCAATTTCGTAGCCACCGAAAGCTCTCTGCCGTGGGATACAAGAAACATCTAAGTGTTCCTTCTTGGATTCCAGTACTCATTACGACGCCAATGGAAAAGCCATCTGTTGTTCTTTCAGGGTGTCAAATTTAGATGCCGAATTCAAACACATACTCAACCAGAATCCGTTTCCTTTCCGCATTCCTAGCGAGTATATTGTTCTTCAAAATAGGGAGAGAACATGAATCATCTGGGATTTATCAGTACATTTTATAATAATAATAATAATAATAATAATAATAATAATAATAATAATAATTACCTTTCGTCTCGTTTCTCTTATCTATACTCTAACCACGACGTAAATACCAGATCACTTATCTGTGGCACGCTAAATATACCTCTTCATAGAACATCTTGTTATTCCTCATCTTTTACAATATCCACCTCGCGTCAATGGAATTCCTTGTCACAAAGTATTAGGGGCTGCAAGACAACAAACACCTTTAAGAACAGCTTAAAAGATAACCTTATTAGCATTTCACTCCAATCATACTGATTTAAAATATTACTGACTACACTGTTGCTTTTTTTCTTTAGACATCATCCTGATGGTGCTGCATTTTCAAAATTGTCTCATAATAATCTCTTTCTATTATCTAATATAATTTGAAATATATTAACATTCTATGTATTTTAGTTTAATTCTGCTACCCAGTTTATTTCAGTGTTTAATTAATAGTTCATAGTATTTTGTTGTTTAATTCGTAAATAACTCTTGTATACATGTAACTCTTATCTAAATCAATTTGTTGAATTCTTTGTAAGTTCATGCATATGTATATACACTTTTTGCTGGTTGTGTGGAAGAGAAGGCCTTACGGCCTTAACTCTGCCAGCTAAAATAAATCATTATTATTATTATTATTATTATTATTATTATTATTATTATTATTATTATAATTTATTTACTTATTTATTTAGAATATTAACGTGCAAAACAACAGCACAAGGCCAATTACAGTTTAGCACGATACAGAACAGAACAAAACAACAAATGATGATGAGAATGAATGATAGAAAATGGCAATGAGATGAAATACAAACAATATAATAGTCTACATCAATCATTGATCAAATGCACCAGAGTAAAATAGCATAAATAATTATAAAATTAGTACAATGAGATAATTTAAATAATGGAATAGTCTACATTAATCAATTGACCAAATGCAACAAATAAGTGGACAAATAATTATTAAAATTAGATCAGTGAGTTAATTAAAAAATGAAGCCTGGAATAATATAAGTAATATTGTAAAGATATGCAATAGATAAGAATAGTATGATACACATCTTAACAAATGGCTTTATTAATAATACTGACATAAAAACTCAAAGATATACTACACATTAAATGGATCCAAGTTGAATCCATGCAAATTAGCATATTTAATGCATCTGCAGACCGGAGAGCGAGATTTAGGATTCCTATTACAAAACAATTTATGAAATCTTAGACCCTTAGCAGGAATACGAAGACTGATATTGCTTATGAAAGATTCACAATCAATATCACCATTAATGACTTTACAAAAAAATAAATAATCAAGATCCTGACGTCTGGTGAACAAACTACCGCAATTGAAATATTTGCAATTAATCTCATAGTTATAATCGGAATTTGGTAAAAATCTATAACAACACAAGGAAATAAATTTTCTTTGAATATTCTCCAAATTAGCCGAGTCAGTGGAACTAATGGAGTTCCATATAACAGATATAATAATAATAATAATAATAATAATAATAATAATAATAATAATAATAATACCTACGACAGCCCCTATTGCATATCGGAAGAGCGTCAAGGAAGAAACATCGATTTCCTATGAAGGAAATTTAACCCTTTACACGAAATACCGGTATGCCAGGCCAGTATGGTACTTTGTTTCTTGAATACTTGCAACACTGCTTAATATTATGTCTCGTCCTTTGAGTTATATTTTCTTTAGTCCTTCGTTAGGTTTCCTGTAGTGTGGTTGTAATTAAATCTGTGCGTTGTCGCTGCTTTTTATTAAAATATAATTATGTAATTATTGTCTGCTACATTTTCCGGTCTCACAGATCGGTATATCGCAGCCGTGGCGAAAATGTGACTCGCGAGCTGTGCATTTCTCTTGCTTCCTACCTCCCCCAACCCCCACCCACTCACTCACTGGAGTCAAACTCCGTTCCATTTGTATTTGTCTCTGTTCTGTGAATGGCGTATCGTCGCAATCTCTCTCTCAAAACCATGTACTTTTGCTGCTAATATGATGAGAATATTAAATATATGATTTGTTCACAAGTATTACGAGGAAAACGGTTGTATAACATAAAACGGCATTATACTACATATTAATCATGAAACATTAAAAGGTTGTGTTGTTATTATATTATTATTATCATTATTATTATTATTATTATTATTATTATTATCATTATCATTATTATTATTATTATTATTATCATCATGATTATCATCTCTGTACGTCGATCCTTTTTCAGCAGATGTACGAATAATGCGGTTAGATCTTCAATTTAAACTCACAGATTTACAATATGATGTTAATTGAAAGCTAGATGTAAGGACTTGACAAATGTTGAACTTTTCAAATCTTTGCCAAAAAATAAATATCCGAACCTTCGTTCTTTCGCTTGCTCTTTTGAAGCCACGTTCGCTACAACTTACGTTTGTGAAAAATTATTTTCAACAATTAAAATAGTAAAAACCAAATTTAGATCACGACTGACAGACAAATACCTTCGTGATCAACTACGACTGGCAGTAAGTGACATAATTCCTGATTTTGAAACTCTGTCGCAGAGACATGCTGAAGACAATTAATTTTAGGTTGTGATAATGTGTCCTATGTTCTCTTGTTTTATTTTTATTTTTTTATTGGGTTATTTTACGACGCTGTATCAACATCTCAGGTTATTTAGCGTCTGAATGACATGAAGGTGATAATGCCGGTAAAATGAGTCCGGGGTCCAGCACCGAAAGTTACCCAGCATTTGCTCGTATTGGGTAGAGGGAAAACCCCGGAAAATGCCTCAACCAGGTAACTTGCCCCGATCGGGATTCGAACCCGGGCCACCTAGTTTCGCGGCCAGACGCGCTGACCGTTAATCCACAGGTGTGGACGTTTTCTTGTTCATTTCTTTCTTCGTTACACGTGCTAAACATTAGTTTGTAGCCTTGTATTGTATAACTTTTTATTCAAGTTCTTGACGTAAAGAAAATTAAAATCCGTTAATGAGTCAGACAGTTGCTTCACTTCCCCTTCGGGTGTCCGCCTCCCTCCATAGGTGCTATGCACGTTGCAGGTTACACAGTGGCTCGGCGCACGCTCGCATTTTCGTCACGGCTGCTCTACGACATCGTCCACCGCAAGTATGATCCTGATCAACGCCTTGGATCGAACCCGCAACCGCGGATTGAGAAGCCCGCGCTGTAGTCACTGAGGTACCGAAAGGGCAGGCTGAGTTTCGAGCGCGGATCATGTGGAAAGACGTCCAATTGTACATATAAATAAACAGATCCAGCTGCAGTGAAATCACTGTGACTATGCCTCGAGTACGAACGAGCCCGTGTTGCACCGCACCACTCACCATCCATCTTCGGAGAGGCTGCCCTATTCAGTCTCTCGACGCTGACAAATTGGAATGCTGGGGGCTTGGGAAAAGCGTGCAATTCTTCTCTTTTTTTCGCTCGCCGAACTTGTTCTGTGAAAAACAGAACCAAAAGTATTCACCGCTATGCTACAGACCGTAGACGATGCGAGCACTACTTACACAAACAATGGCCAGCGAAGTACAATGTTTCACAGTCAAATGATACACCTTGAGTTAGCAGGTGAAATGCTAGCTTACAAAGGTTATTATTAGAGTCAGGAAAGTTTATAGCTGTTCTAGGCCATTCCTGCTAGTGGTATGGGAAACGTTCACGATTCACGATATGTATAATGAAATTAACACCGAAAGAACTTTAACATTTCATATAGTTGTGACTATTACACTTTTACTACGTCATACTAATTTTGACTAATAAAACGGGACGAAAGGACGTCTTTCAACCAATCACGGCTACTTATCGCACAATTTTATCTTTTCCCTAACATTTGTTTAATTTTATCGCTTCCCTAGAATTTGTTTGTTTTTTCACTACCCTAGCTTTTGTTTCATTGTTTGCCAACATTTCAAACTGAAAATTCTTTACGTTACTACAAAACATGCTTTGCGCTGGCCTTCCATGCTCGAGGTTGCGGGTACGATCCCGGCTCAGGTGGATGGCATTTAAGTGTGCTTAAATGCGATTGACTGATGTCAGTAGATTTACTGGTACGTTAAAGAACTTCTGTGGGGAAAAAAATTCGGCAAACCGGCGACGCTGATATAACCTCGGCAGATGCGAACGTCGTTAAATAAACCATAATTTAATTTAATTGTGTTAGAGTACTTCATTTCTTCTAATCTTTATATACCTTCTCCTGTTTTATCACCTTGCTACCATTTGTTTCTTTCTTTGCCAACATTTCGAACTGCAAATTATTTACGGTACTATAAAACATGCTTTGCGATTGTAATTTGTTTCCCGCATAGATAGTCGACTGAAAATGGCTGCTCCGTTCAAACATTTTGGTGAAGGTAATATTAGTGAAATAGAATTTTAGTAAGTAAATTAATATTTATTTTACTGTATTATAGTCGACCTGGATAGCACAGTTGTTATAGCGCTGGCCTTCTGTGCTCGAGATTGCGGGTTCGATTCCGGCTCAGGTGGATGGCATTTAAGTGTGCTTAAATGCGATTGACTGATGTCAGTAGATTTACTGACACGTTAAGGAACTTCTGCGGGAAAAAATTTCGGCAAACCGGCGACGCTGATATAACCTCGGCAGTTGCGAGCGTCGTTAAATAAACCATAATTTAATTTAATTGTATTAGAGTACTAAATTTCTTCTAATCTTTATATAGTTTCTCCTGTTTCTATCACCTTGCTAACATTTGTTTCTTTCTTTGCCAACATTTCAAACTGAAAATTCTTTAGGGTAGTACAAAACATGCTTTGCGATCGTAATTTCTTTTCCGCATATATAGTCGACTGAAAATGGCGGCTCCGTTCATACATTTTGCTGAAGGTAATATTAGTGAAATAGAATTTTAATAAGTCTATTAATATTTATTTTACTGTAGTATAGTCGACCTGGGTAGCACAGTTGTTACAGCGCTGGCCTTCTATGCTCGTAGTTGCGGGTTCGATCCCAACTAAGGTGGATGGCATTTAAGTGTGCTTAAATGTGATAGACTGATGTCAGTAGATTTACTGGCACGTTAAAGAACTTCTGCGGGAAAAAATTCCGGCACACTGGCGACCCTCATATAACAACGGTAGATGCGAACGTCGTTAAATGAACAATAATTTAATTTAATTGTATTAGAGTACTTCATTTCTTGTAATCTTTATATACTTTCTCGTGTTTTTATCACCTTGCTACCATTTGTTTCTTTGGCAACATTTCAAACTGAAAATTCTTTACGGTACTACAAAACATGCTTTGCGATCGTAATTTGTTTTCCGCATAGATAGTCGACTGAAAATGGCGGCTCCATTCAAACAATTTAGTGAAGGTAATATTAGTGAAATAAAATTTTAGTAAGTCAATTAATATTTATTTTACTGTATTACAGTCGACCTGGGTAGCACAGTTACTATAGCGCTGGCCTTCTATGCTCGAGGTTGCGGGTTCGATCCCGGCTGAGGTTGATGGCATTTAAGTGTGCTTAAATGCGATAGACTGATGTGAGTAGATTTACTGGCACGTTAAAGAGCTTCTGCGGGGAAAAATTAAATAAATAAATAAATACATAAATCGATACATAAGTACATAAATAAATACATAACTACATAAGTAGATATATAGATAGATAGATAGATAGATAGATAGATAGAAAATAAATAAAGCAGTCGTTTAAATCTTTGAAAATTTCTCCTGTAAATTTGCATAAAGCATCTTAAGCCTTTTTACCCGCCCACCAAAAAAGTGTTAACTTAAAATATATAGAACAATATAAGATTTTACTCGATATCAGACGGCCATTCACCTCTGTGCCATTACTTACTCTTACTAACTCGTATTCACAACGTAAGCAACGGGATCCAAGTTCATTCTACGAAGACTAGAGTTATTTCCGAGTTGAATAACATCATAATTTAAGAAATACATCGTCTAGATTACGGCAAACATCTGAATATTCCTAGTGGTCCTGCTAATGTTGAGGATATGATCCATTTGAAGACACAGCGTTTGGCTTCAAACCGTTGCATTGTGGAAATTAATAAGGAAACTCGATGGATCGTCGATAAATAAGTTAGACAACAGACAAGCTTCGGAATAATGCACGCTCCACTCCCTTCAGATTAAGTAAACCTCGATTACACGGCCCGTCCCGTCCGGTTATTAACATTGTAATGCGAAGAACCAACAGACTTGCTATAATTAATTTTACCTCGGTCTGATAATTTGACACAGTGAAATTCTGAGAGGCACCAACACAATGGCAGCTTCTGTATATTCTTTTTATTGCACCGGGCTTCTTTCTTCTTCGGATCTCAAGTTCGGTGCTGGCGTCCTCGGCATTCACAAGGAAAGCAACCGCCTTCCCTTGCCACATGAAATATTTACTGGAGAGACTGCTTTCGTTGAATGCCTCCAGATACAAGGTATAAATATTCTGTCAGGGTACAGAAAATTCACATCAGAACAGTGCGCATAAAGCCTGGGCACATATCACACTGCTGGCTGGTAATGTGGATGTACAACACCGATGTATCTGCACAGATAATTAGCTGTTTTTATGGTTTCAGTGAGGCAAAGCCTGGGGACATGTAACACTGCTGGAAATGTGGATGTAAATAAACCGATATATCGCGAGACATAATTAGCTGATCTTTATAGTTTGGACGAGGTAATGTCTCCCTTCACTGACGCAAATAACCTCCTCCCAAACGTCGAATACCTCCACTTTGTCCAGTTGCATGAAACTCAAGATATCTATTCCACAGTGACGGTTCCTCGGGGGAGGGAAGGGAGGAACGTCCTCCTCACATTTTTCTTCTTTTGAAAGCAAATACCAAATAAAATATGTGCCTTGAAATTCGAGGAAGATTCGATAATTTTTAAGTTCACAGCTATAAGAAAACCTAGGTTGATCTAGTTTTAAACGACGCGCGCTCATATGCTGCTAGAAAACTGTGAGAAAGATGGGAGATTGTTTGTGTGGAGGAAAGACAATCCATTCCTCCTTTACTGCAGTTAACACACATAGATAACAGCGCACTAGCGGCCAGAGAAAGAAGCAGAGTTTTAAAGCAAGTAAATGAAGGGATACGGAGGAGATCCTCGTCTGAATCAGCGCATGGGCGGGAAATAGAAACCGACTGGTCGTGCAGCAAGCTTGCTACCGCTGCCATCTAACGATGTTGCATTCAACCAGACTATAACACATCTAGGAGGAGGCACAATAAAAACAGTTTTAACGCAAAGCTATGAAAGAAACCATATATTTTTTTTTTAAATTATAAATCAAAATATATTATCCATTGCACTTTGTATAGGCTAATATTCATGGTTTGAAACTTTCGCGGATGTCTGAGAGTTGAAGTTGGGTTTATATAAAACAAAGAGGAAGTAGTTAAAATTAGTATCGCAGATTTGTTTGGCCCCTGAAATTCACTTCCATTCATTGTCTACTAGACAGGGCAACAGCCAAGTTGTCAGTTTTGTACTAATATATTTGAAATTGAAAGTACTCCAAACTACATTTGCAACACACACAAAAAAAAAATAATCGGCCACCGGCAGCTTTGAACAATAATGGTAGTATGACTTTACAAGAACTGACATTCTTCAAAAGCATGTGATACCGAACCTGAAAATATACATTTGGCAATGTACATGTGGCAACAAAGACCACGTGGGTGGGTGCAGTGTTCTCACTTTCCTCAGATTATTTCCCATTCCCATTTCCGTAAAACGGTTCCGGTTACGTGTTAGTAGCTGGTATCTTCCAACACGTGTGATGCTGTAGTGTAGTCGAAAAATGCTGCGAGGTTGTTAATTTCCTTGTAGTTGTTATTTGTGGAATTATTCAACAATGAATGGAAGTGAAAACGTAATATATTTTGGAAAATTTAGGAAATTCAGTTTACAAGAATAAAAGGGAAGGCCAACTTCAATACAATCTGGTCTTACATGTATGCATTTAGGCTAATTTGTAGCATGTTTCATTCAAGAAGGTGTCATTTCGTGCTGTTAACTTCTTTCCTCCTCTTAAGAAATACGCAGGAACTGCCACTGGTTGGAGTGTTGTTAGCTGCGCTGCGATGTGGATGATGAAAGAGAACTTGCTAAAATGTTCCGAATCTGACAATTTTAAACAAATTTTATGAACAGACGTAATTTACAGAATTTCCCAGTTCTGTAATATTTATATTATTATTGAAGTATAAAATCGTTTTTTTTTCTATAGTCGATTTAGAATTGAAGAGGTAAACTCCAAATAAGTTATGAGAAAAATGATAAAACGGATAAAATAAATTTGACATTACCAAAATTTAAAAATTAATTACAATAGTGTGTTTTATTGCAAGAGCTCGAGTGTTAACAAGTTGCCAAATATGATGATTTGATACTTCAGTCTAATAAATGTTCATAATAATGAAATTGTGTTGTATATTAAGACTGGTACCTCTGTTGTGATCTCTGATTTGATAGTATATAAATATAACAGTCCCCATTAAGCTGTTATTACGTCTTTCATAGAATGTGGTACTTAAATTTCTTTTGGCTTGATGATTTTTTCTAACTTTTATGCACTGATTTACTCACGTATTTTCTTGAAAATTTGCTTCCTATCAAACAATTTTTGGCTACGTGATTTTGCTAAGTTTATAATTGTGCTGATATACCTGTTAAATAATTGTTCCCTTCCTTATAAAGCAGGTTTTTAACTTCTCGGTTTCGTAAAATTTTATTTCTAGGACAGTTATAGGCCATATTCAATACGGCGTACAACTTCGTACTTGCTTCAGAATGTATTCTAAAATATAAAGTGAGAAGTCCACTAGCTTAATGAAATCGGAGGATCACGAACAATGTTTCTCTCAGCCAATATTAACTAATCACTTTAAAATTACAGATATACACGATTTCCATATGGAGCAAAAACTGTGTAATTTACATTAGATAAGCAAAGTTCCCAGAAAAAAATATACTCGTTCTGTGAAATTGTTCCTTAATCAATATTTTATTGTTATAGCAAAGCAAATTTAAGAATGGTATTAAAGCTGGTACTTAAGTTTAGACTACTTATCTCCGTTTGATAAACTGGTGACTGATGACAATACTGTGTGAGCAAAGAAAGCATTAATTTGGTTAGGCGGAAAATTTTTCATTTGAGAAAGCTGCGGAAATTTTCTTTTTACATCACTGAATACAACTGAACATGGATCACACGATAGAAGATTGGTGCAGCAGTCATCCACAAAGTTATAACTCATGGTCGGATGTAATAAAATATAACAAAAAGAGAAGAAAAACATGTATTTACCTGAAGCTCTCTCTTTAAGGGTTGAAATACAAATACAAAATTCATGGATATTCACAAATTTAATCTCACAGAGGCAAAAGCTGTGTCGAGAATACAACATTCTGCCATTCTGTCTGGTACACCGCATCGTTACCACTAGCACGACTGAAATTAACTTCGTTAAATATAACGCGTGTTTAACAAGTGATTGAATCAAGTTAAACACGACAATCGCGGTCACATGTCCACGTGCGACCAAAGTTATAAAAACGTTCCTCAACACCGACAACAGGCAAAAGCGTCGACTGATATGAAAATGACAAAATGATTACGTACTCAAATACACTCCCCCCCACATTTCGCATAAAAGACAGGTGATGTCACTAACACCAGCTTACGTCATTATGAACGCACGTGAATTAAAATGTATATGACAGTAGCAATAACAAGAATGAAGTAGTAGCAATGATTGTAACAGCAGCGCTAGCATAAGAAGAGTACAAATTATGGCTCCAGTAGCATTAGCAGCAGTAAATCTAGCAACAGATAAATCAGGGTAGTCAGAAGTAGCAGCAATGAAAGTAGTAGCAGCAGTAATAGAAGTAGCAACAGAAATAGCAAGGTAGTAGCAGTAGTGAATGTAGTTACAATAATGGCTGCAGTATCAACAAACGTAGCTTTTCAGCAGTAAATCTAGCAACAGATAAATCAGGGTAGTGTCAGAAGTAGCAGCAATGAAAGTAGTAGCAGCAGCAATAGAAGTAGCAACAGAAATAGCAAGGTAGTAGCAGTAGTGAATGTAGTTACAATAGTGGCTGCAGTATCAACAAACGTAGCTTTTCAGCAGTAAATCTAGCAACAGATAAATCAGGGTATTGTCAGAAGTAGCAGTAATGAAAGTAGTAGCAGCAGCAGCAATAAAAGTAGCAACACAAATAGCAAGGTAGTAGCTGTAGTGAATGTAGTTACAATAATGGCTGCAGTATCAACAAACGTAGCTTTTCAGCAGTAAATCTAGCAACAGATAAATCAGGGTATTGTCAGAAGTAGCAGTAATGAAAGTAGTAGCAGCAGTAGCAATAGAAGTAGCAACACAAATAGCAAGGTAGTAGCTGTAGTGAATGTAGTTACAATAATGGCTGCAGTATCAATAAACGTAGCATTGCAGCAGTAAATCTAGCAACAGATAAATCAGGGTAGTCAGAAGTAGCAGCAATGAAAGTAGTAGCAGCAGTAATAGAAGTAGCAACAGAAATAGCAAGGTAGTAGCAGTAGTGAATGTAGTTACAATAGTGGCTGCAGTATCAACAAACGTAGCTTTTCAGCAGTAAATCTAGCAACAGATAAATCAGGGTATTGTCAGAAGTAGCAGTAATGAAAGTAGTAGCAGCAGCAGCAATAGAAGTAGCAACAGAAATAGCAAGGTAGTAGCAGTAGTGAATGTAGTTACAATAATGGCTGCAGTATCAACAAACGTAGCTTTTCAGCAGTAAATCTAGCAACAGATAAATCAGGGTATTGTCAGAAGTAGCAGTAATGAAAGTAGTAGCAGCAGCAATAGAAGTAGCAACACAAATAGCAAGGTAGTAGCTGTAGCGAATGTAGTTACAATAATGGCTGCAGTATCAACAAACGTAGCTTTTCAGCAGTAAATCTAGCAACAGATAAATCAGGGTATTTTCAGAAGTAGCAGTAATGAAAGTAGCAGCAGCAGCAGCAATAGAAGTAGCAATACAAATAGCAAGGTAGTAGCTGTAGTGAATGTAGTTACAATAATGGCTGCAGTATCAATAAACGTAGCATTGCAGCAGTAAATCTAGCAACAGATAAATCAGGGTAGTGTCAGAAGTAGCAGCAATGAAAGTAGTAGCAGCAGCAATAGAAGTAGCAACAGAAATAGCGAGGTAGTAGCAGTAGTGAATGTAGTTACAATATTGGCAGCAGTATCAACAAACGTAGCATTGCAGCAATAAATCTAGCAACAGATAAATCAGGGTAGTGTCAGAAGTAGCAGCAATGAAAATAGTAGCAGCAGCAATAGAAGTAGCAACAGAAATAGCAAGGTAGTAGCAGTAGTGAATGCAGTTACAATAATGGCTGCAGTATCAACAAACGTCGCATTACAGCAGCAAATCTAGCAACAGATAAATCAGGGTAGTGTCAGAAGTAGCAATGAAAGTAGTAGCAGCAGCAGCAATAGAAGTAGCAACAGAAATAACAAGGTAGTAGCAGTAGTGAATTTAGTTACAATAATGGCTGTAGTATCAACAAACGTAGCATTGCAGTAGTAAATCTAGCAACAGATTTATCAGGGTAGTGTCAGAAGTAGCAGCAATGAAAGTAGAAGTATCAGCAGTAATAGAAGTAGCAACAGAAATAGCAAAGTAGTAGCAGTAGTGAATGTAGTTATAATAATGGCTGCAGTACCAACAAACGTAGCATTGCAGCAGTAAATATAGCAACAGATAAATCAGGTTAGTGTCAGAAGTAGCAGCAATCAAAGTAGTAGCAGCAATAGAAGTAGCAACAGAAATAGCACGTAGTAGCAGTAGTTACAATAATGGCTGCAGCATCAACAAACGTAGCATTGCAGCAGTAGTATTGCAACAATTAAAGTAGCAATAGAAATAGAAGTTTAGTAGCATTACTGGAAGCATGCATCCACTTCTATGACACTGTATGACAAATAAACCACCAACACCACCACTATTGCCTGTCATACTCTCTACAGTAAATACTGTCCAACATGTGTTACATTTTCAGGGTGAGTTACCTGTAAATTTAATTGACCTGTTAATTATTCTATTATGTATGTTGCAATATTTTTTATTGAGTTCTAAGTAATTTTTGTGTAAATGCACGGCAAATTTTAATCTGCGCATTTTAAATTACAGTATTTATAAAATTATTCCAGGTACACGAAGCAGACACTCAGCAATTACGTTTCAGCAATTCTGTTAGCGCGTTAAAAATTTGCTTTAATTAATTTGACACGAAAGACACAAATCCCGTTCGTTTGCGTACTTCCTTGCTGTCATGTCGACGTCCACCGTAATGCAATGCAATTGGTTCAGTTTACTTTGCACTCTGACACATCGAAACTAACTTATTTGCTCTATGTCTAGCCGTGTAAACAGATCTTTTCGCATCATACGATGCTAAATTCTTGTAAAAACATCGCAAATGGAAGATTTGACAGCACACACCAAATGGAAATAATTACTAAATCTGCCTTCCCGGTTTTAGCACATCAAGAGGTCGGAAGAATCCTGTAATCAGAACAGCCTGTGTCTGGGTTGTGCGAGTTCATTGTTCAATCCATTATGCAATTACTCTTGTTAGCACTGCAGATAGTTGCTGTGCTGTACACTTCTCATTAGAACCCGTGGAGGTTTCCCATCGCCGGCGGAGTCTACCTGTGTGTGAGTACATTACTAAAACATCAACATACGACTGTACCATGCCTGGCCGGGCGCTTTCAATTAACACGGCACATACCGCGTGGAGTTAGTCTACCGATCCTCAAGTTTCGACAACGTGGGGAAATAACCGGCAATGGGCTGAGGAGGGAAATTATATCTGTGCTTTCAAACGCTCTATTATTTATAGCCAACTCCAATTATGTAACAATCAAAATTAACTATAAACAAGGAGTTAACTTTATCTAAATAGACAAGACATCACTACAAACACGATATGCCCGGATTTAGATATTAAGGCATTGCGACGAGATGTAGAGGACTCAAACTGACGCGCTCGAGGGACCAGTCAGACGGTTTAATGTACACGGCTCAAATACAACTAGAGTCCAGTGTTTGGTCCCCGATTCTGTGGAAACGAATTAGCTTAATACAGATCAAAACGCAACAGCACGTTGCAGGAAGACTCCAATCAGTTTGTGATTAATGTATTCAATTCAATTCAATTTATTTGCCCATTAGACATAACGTTTTAGGCTTCGTCAGAATTGATTGACAAACATATAATAGTACATTATGCAACGAGCCTATAATGAAGGTAATTAAGAAGTGAGTATGGATATTTATGAAACGACGCAAGCGAGTTTCATAATTTTCATACGAGCTTCTTAATTACCATTATAGGCTCGTTGCATACGACTTTTTATGCTCGACCATATTTCTAACTTGATATTATTAATTTTATTGTATCTGACCTGGAGCAATGTCCCGTATGTTGTGACATGTGCGCAGACGCGAAAGTATTGATTTTTTCCGAGGAACAGATGTCCACATTGACCTTGCTAAGCCATAAGAACCTACAGAGATAACATTGAAATTAAATTAGACATTGAAAAACGAGATGACAAATTGAATTTATTTTAATATTATTTACAATTAACGCTAAATTATAGTAACAGAACATAACCTTCTGCGACAGAATTGGATTTCCAGCCTCCGTGACTTTTCGCTATTTCTCTTTCGATTGCATATCCGAGAATAATCGATACCTGCGGTTTTATAACGGTAGAAAGTTGACCTGTCATTGGCTGAACAGTTGTAACCTGAGTCGTCATTGGCTGAAAGACCTGACCTTTAATGAGTAGGTGTACTTTAATGACATGCATTAAAGGTCTGCTATCAGGTGTATAATTACTACATTTCGGCATGGTCGAGCATAAAATATAATTTAAGTATCATTTAATAATGCTTATGCTCGACCATGCCGAAATGTAGTAATTATACACCTGGTAGCAGTCCTTTAATGCATGTCATTAAAGTACACCTACTCATTAATGCACAGGTGTTCAGCCAATGACAAGTCAGCTTTGTACCGTTATAAAACCGCAAGTATCGATTATTCTCGGATATGCAATCGAAAGAGAATTAGTGAAAAGTCACGGAGGCTGGAAATCCAATACTGTCGCAGAAGTTTATGTTCTGTTACTATAATAATTAGCGTTAATTGTAAATAATATTCAAATAAATTCAATTTGTCATCTCGTTTTTTAATGTAGAATTCAATAATCAAGGTTATATCAAGTTTAACGGCATTACATCAAGGTCAATGACATTATTGTTCCTCGGAAAAAATCAATACTTTCGCGTCTGCGCACATCTCACAATTCACGACCTAGAACAAGGTCACTTCCGATCTTGTCAGATACAAATAAAATGTATATATCTGAATAATTTCAAGTTAGAAATGTGGTCGAGCATAAAAGTCGTATAAAACTCGCCTATAATGGTAATTAAGAAGCTCGTATGAAAATTATGAAACTCGCTTGTGCTCGTTTCATAAACATCCATACTCGCTTCTTAATTACTATCATTATAGGCTCGTTGCATAATGTACTATTAAAAACACTAATAAAAGAAGCAGTAAAATTTAAATAATACAATGAAAACCAGAAGTAATTTGAGACTTTTAGATTAAAGAAAACTAACTAAAATACAATTAAACTTATTTATTAAAATACAATTTCATACAAATTTGTGTTGAAAAACTCAGCAACAGAATAAAAAGGACTATTTAATAACCAATTGTAAAATCTAGTTTTGAAGCTATTGAGTGGTAATTTGTAATATTGACTGGGGAACTTATATAATTTCATCCCCATAAGTAAAAAGTTTGTGTTGATCTTGTGCTACAATATGGAATATTAATTTGTTCACTATTTCTAATTTCATGATCATGTATATTGGCCACTAATGAGTAATTGTCGATATTATTTTGTCGAGTGTAAAGTACTAGATCATATATATACAAATTTATGATTGTTAAAATCCGCGATTGTCTGAAAAGTGGCCGACAATGTTCCAGATATTTTGATTTACATAAAATTCTAATGGCTTTCTTTTGTAAAATCAAGACGCTTCCAATTTTGGTTCCATTTCCCCAGAAAATTGGGGCATATCGGATTATCGACTGAAAAAAGAAAAGTAGGCACATCTTAAATAATTTTGAGAGACGGAAGTCGTTAATTTCTTTAACAAATATAAAACTCTTGATGGCTTTGTGCATATGTATTCGATGTGCTTATCCCATGTTAAACTGGAGTCTATAAAAAGTCCCAGAAATTTTGTGTAGTTGAGTCTGTTGTCCTTATTTATTAGATAATTTAGGCTGAAAGTTATGTTGATAGTTTTTTCTTGATTAAGCAAGAAACCATTAGATTCAAACCATAAAGCTATCTGTGATAGAGTATCGTTGTTGAGAGCATGTAGTGAAGCATAATAGGGATATCTTATGCGAAGTTTTACCGTTAGATGGCAGGAGCGTTCCATGCGGCACAACATGTTGTAGGGCTATATTATGTCATATGCTACAGTTCATTACATTCTCCCGCCTGTTGTTTTTTGTGCGTGTCAAAATTATATTTATAATTATATTGTATAACCTAGTGGCCTATAATTTAATATCATTCAGTATTTTCTTACATCATAATTTAATTTACAATAAATAATAGCGTAAACTTGTATAATACTGAGCGATTCCCCTTAAGAGATGGATGAGGAAATCTGCAGAATGCAGAATATAGATACAAGTAAATTGAATATTCATGAACCTAAACGAGAACTTTGAGAACGAGGTGCACGAATAAAAAAAAAATAGGAACTCTGTCGAAAGTAAATATTACCTCTTTAATCATTAGTATTGTAAGTATCGTACGCAAAAAACAGGATATGCAGCCACCAATGTGTTTTTTTTATAGGGAAGGGACTATCGAGATTGAATTCCTCATATTTTTTTCCCTCTAGTTGCAGAAAGATCAAATGCAATATTTGATAAGATGATATAATATGATCGCGGTAGCTACACAGTATCACGATCATTCCTGCGTTTTGTAGGTTAAGGACAGCAGTTTTGAATACTATATAGGATGATTTTTCAAAATTTGAAGTAAAAACGTGGTTTTAATAATTAATCAACAGCACATTAAAAACATTATTCACGAAATGGATTTCACTATGAATTGTCCTGGATAATAAGCATCTCAGTTAATCGAGAGTTTACTGCAGGCGTAAACTTCCGAGACTCCTAGAAGTACTGAATATAATCTAAGCTAACTAAACTTGCTGTCGAGGTTGCATTATTTTAATAATTTACTTTTCCCTCTTCCAAAATGAAACTGTAGCCAGCAATTTCTTACTTGAAGTAGTTATTTTTGTTTAATTGCTAACACTTTCGAGTAGCAATTTCATTAGTTAAAATTTTAAGGTTCAAAGCATATATTCAAAATATTTCGGGACCTGTATGAAGACAAAGGCTTTCCCTGGTTTTTCCATCCATCCATCCATCCATCCATCCATCCATCCATCCATCCATCCATCCATCCATCCATCCACATTTCTGCCTATGTAATAGGGCTAATTATTCAGTTGTTTATTATACATGTACATATATAAACAAATCGCAAAAGGAAGGGTTTTTTAGAAACAAAAAGAGGAATAGGAGAAGTTAATTGTATGTAAACTATTTTCTTGTTAGAAGCAATTATTTATTATGTAAATACTTCACTTCATTGGTTAGGAGAAACTAATAGGGTCTACTGCTCGACGTGTGTGATCTCTAAGTACTTTTGAGCATTTGTTGAAAAAATAATAATGACAATATTGATTGAAATAGAGTATATTGATTGTGTGATTGTGAAAATGTAGTCCTTACTCTCCAGTCGTGATTATGTAATGAGTTTTCTTAGAGTGATTTGTGAGATGCACGTGACACGAAAAAACAAATTGATTAAATTAAGATATTGAGAGCCATCGTAATTTTTGGGGGTCAATCATTTAAGGGGATATGTATGATTTTTAAGACATCCACAATTTTCGGCCAAAATTAGTGAAATTTAAACTATATAAACAGAGCTATAATGATATGATCTGTACAAAATTTGGCGCGTTTAGGTCTAATAGTTTTGAAATTATATTTTTAAGTATATTTTATATTGACGTTACTAAAAAGCTCCTTGCATCAAAGTTTTCAAAATGTTTAGTTCATATTTGCTCAAAATCTTGAAAATAGTTATTGGAATAAAAGTGAATTAGCTTTTTGAGCTTAGTAATAGTATAAGTTAAAGTGCAATCAAAGATAAAATATTATTTCTAAATTAAAGAAACACGTAGTCTAATAAAAGTAAATATACAGAAACAAGCAACAAATAAAACATAAACAATACATTTAAAATAAAGAAATAAAAGGAATCTAGATACTATCTGCTGACCCAAATGTAAATTAATTTACCTTCGATGTCAATTCCGAAATGAATTTATTTCTCTCTTCTCCTGAATAATGCCTATTTTTTCATGTTGCGTCTTATAATGCCGTTTTGTTACTTTTTTTGCAAATTATATTTTTTTACACAACAAACACTGGACTTCATCACCATGTTCGAAGCATACATATCGTATCTTCCACTCTTCCTTGAAGGCTTCCTTCCGTTCCGTCATGATGCGCTGTGTTCTAAGATCTGTACATCCTTTAGCAATGTTTACAGGTAAAAGAGCTCCGCGCGCGCGCAGCGGGCATAAAAGAGCTCTAGCTCGAAATTACTAGTCACCATCGCAAGACTGGTTTACGCGCTGAAACTAAATTTCGTGTGGGATTGGCTAAAGTGTAAACCATTTGTTATCACGTGGCTTCGTTGGGAGTTTGTGTTTCTAAATATCGATAGTGATGAGATGATGAAAATGAACGTTGTGTGTCACCAATTGGACCAATCCATATATACACACATCAGCTAAAATCATTATATATAAGATGGGACGAGGACAATGATATGGCAAAATTGCAAAATCCACAGCTGCGATAGGAGTGCCACTCTTGAGGTTAAAGTAAATAACAGCGCAAAATATAGCAAGATATTCTGCATCAATAAAGTGTCTCTAAATAAGAAGGGATCTTTGTAAAATCTGTTAATTCAGTCGTGACCTAATTCCAAGAATAGTGTATAAATTTCATGCAAATCAAACCGACCCCACTATAGACAAAATTCTTAGCGCTCTCCACATCAAAACAATGGGTACTGAATACGAATTCCCATACCACAGAAACAATGAACCCTCGGCCAGTTTTGTAGGATGTTAAGTATGAGAACTATAAAAATAAAAACAAGAAACATGATGCCTGGCAAGAAATTTCAGAAGCAATAAAGATGGAATGAGTTGAGGTAGAAAAAGGAGAATGATGCAAAACAACGTTTTATCGTGAAATGGAAACATAAAAGCCATCTGGAAGAGGAACTGAAGTTTATTTCTCAATATGTTTGAAAATGGTGGCTAGCATCCTGAAATCAACTCAATTCTGACAAAGATATTGATTTGGGTTTTTAGTGGGTTATTTTACGACGCTTTATCAACATCCCAGGTTATTTAGAGTCTGACTGAAATGAGGGTGATAATGTCGGTGAAATGAGTCCGGGATCAAGCATAGATATTTACCCAGCATTTGCTCATATTGGGTTTAGGGAAAACCCAGGAAAAAACTTCAACCAGGTAACTTGCTCCCACCGGGATTCGAGCCCGGGCCTCTTGGTTTCGCAGTCAGACGCGCTAACCATTACTGCACAGGTGAGGACTGAATTGGTTTAAACATATTGCTGCAAAGAATACGGTAATTCTGCGCGTCAGCATTCGGCAGTACATACATACATACATACATACATACATACATACATACATACAGGGACATCATTTTATTTTTACTAACATTTTTAATATTAACCTGGCTATACCTTTAGAGAACCGGAAAACCCGTTCGCTAGCCCCTTCCACAACTGGAGTTCGATGATACTGGAGTAAAACACAAACACATCACTTTAGTAGATATAGGAGGGAAGAAAAGTACTTCATCCATTTACGTAAACTAGGAAATATCGCGATTTTGAGTTCGATAATTTTCATTAGGATTTTTATTTAATCGAAATGCAGTACTCTATTAAGAATGAGTGTTTTTACTCACGAACTGAGCTATCCATGCGAACGTGTTCATTATGTAGTGTATATTATACTGTCTACAGCACATTAGCGTACAATATAGAGAATAATGAAGTTCAATTGAAAAATAATCATAAGATGGATATTTAAACACATTTTTGAAGATGGTAGCCATTCATTTCGATAGCCTACAGGCTTCAGTTCTTTTGTGCATATTATCGCAATATAGACAATTGCATCTAATTCCAATTATCAGTTTCGTCCTTCGTACTAGTAACTCATGTTGAAATAATTCTGTACCTACTCTATAAAAGAGTACCTTATGTAATGTAAATTCAATCTTCACTTCTGCCCGACCCGAATAGATAAAATTACTCGGACATGCTATCTACTCTCCGTCCAAGTGGTTATGCCGCAGGATCGTAGAAAGGAGGGAAATCACGTTACAGTTAATTACTTAACGAGGCCCTTTTATTTAAGTTACTTTAAACAGTTGTATAATATTACGTAAACGTCCAATTCCTAACAGAAATTAATGTTTTCAGAAAAGAGCTAAGACAGCCCTGCTTTTACAGAGGGCCGTGCAGAAGCAGGTGGGGGAAATCGGGATGTGACGTAGGCAAAAGGACAGTACTTGTGCGAAAATATGATTCAATATTAAAAGTTCTTTCGTCACTGGAAAACGCGAACATATTTCTGGAAAGTACTATACTCAGTAACTCAGTGCTGTTTTCTATAAGCGGCCTTGATTCTGTCTCGAAAACAGTTGAAACTTCATTAGTAGAAGAGGTGGGAGTGAAGTACATTCAAAAACTCAGGTACAATAAAAATTGAAGTAAAAGTAAAATGATGTCCCTGTACATACCTACATACATACATTGCATTACAAGTCTAATTTATTAGCTTATTTTATAAGTAGGGGATGGATGTTGATGACCTAAAAATCTACTTATAATGATCATTAAAATGCCCTTAAACTAATGGAAAAATGACACAAAATTAAAAGAAAATGACATTTAAATATTATTCACCGTACTCGCACCACAACTTCTTAAAAATTAGTCACCTTGTTTCAATGACTCCCATGCAAATCTCGGAGAGAGGAGGCAACGTCCTGGAATTTAGTTAAGATAAAGAAAAAGAAAATGCAACAAAATGAAGGTTTTAAGGGAAAACTATAGATTTTAATGAGGGTTTATAATGTGTTTCAATCAGGGGTGGTTCATGTCAGTGCCTTCATTCTCTATCTCCTCATCCTTCCGCGCTTCTCTTTTGTTACCAGATCTTCCAAATGAAGGAGTGTAAATGACAAAACAAAGTGTGGGCGCAGCGTGCATTCTTGCAATCTTTGTGTTAAAAATACTGTCTACTACAGAAAACATCCCTTCCGAACCACGTCCTGGCCAGGACACGGTGAAAGTTTGCCTCCCTTCCAAACATAAATTCCAAAGACACCCTCGTACCGACAAAAGAACAGTATTGGTTAAACTAAGCTGTTGTCAAGCATTTTATATTACTTCTGTTGCGTGAAGTGAAGCCTTCAGTGGAATGAAGGATGGACTTTAGAGTCTGTTCCAAACTATAAAACTCAAATTTTACTGTTATTCACTTATTCAGTAGGTACTTACTACTGACCTATTTGCTTAGAAAATGATTTAAAAGACCTATCTGTAAAGAAGAAAGTAAAATGCATTCCAGATTATCTAAAAGTTCTTCAAAGTATTAAACATGACCAATAAATGCCGAAAAAAATATAAAAATGATCTATTCGTTCAAAAAACGTAAAAAAATTCAATATAAGAAATTATTTTTTTACGTTAATATTAACATAGAAAGGATAGGCATCGTCCTAATGTGAAAAATAAGATGACTTTTTATCAACATCCTACTTATAACTAATGTTGGAAATAAATCTGTACGATTTCTTTCTGAGCCACGGCAACGAAGTGGACCTGGGGGGGGGGACATGTGGCGAGACTACACCAGACAAGATGGACCCATGCAGTCACGATGTGGGACCCCTACGTCGGAAAGAGAGGACAGGGAAGACCACGGCTCAGATGGTCTGACATGTTTACCAAAGAGGCGGGGAAACAATGGTCGAGGACAGCAAAGAACAGAGTTTTGTGGAAAGAACTAGGGAAGCTCATTATAAATAGATAACGTAATCAGTGTTAAGATATTGTAAATAGTAAAGTCAGTATTAGTGAAAGTGTAAGATAAGTTTTGTAAATAGTAAAGTCAGTGTTGAGAAAATGTCAGGTAAATTGTGTAAATCAGTGTTTGTCAAAGTTCCAGTGTCAGTATAATGTGTGTATTGCAAAAAAAAAATGAACAAAGAACAGTGCGAAGACTACTTAAAGTTGAACAGGGTTATTACCAATGTCACAAAAGTAGTATACACGACAAGCTCGCCTGGATTGGCTCACCAAGCGAGTACACTTGATCCATCCCTGTCGCCGGGGTTCTAACCCCAACACAGGAGGCCTGTGCCCAACATGGGACATCATGGCTAACATTCATTCATTCATGCATTCATTCATTCATATGTGAAGATTCGCTCTTCTAATTTGTACTGCATTGCCAATAACTGAAATGCAGTGGAAGTCAGCTGTATATAAATGTTCTGACTTTGACGTTTCTTCTGAATGTGTTATCTGTCCATGCTACGCAACGCTATACCTTCCCATATTCGATTCAGGGACAGTAAAGGACCGACGGCATTCACCCGAGAGAAAACCTGTTTTCTAGAGGATGTTCTGTACTTGTACGTATTATGATAAGAACAAAGCCTTCATGCCATGAATTTCAAGTTCGAGTTAGCACGTCCGTTTAGATATTTAAGTCCCCTTTCTTAATATGGCTTTTTATGCATCATTCTCGAGCTTTCAGTATGTTAATACGTGCTGCTGGACTATAAATTACTGCTGTCCCCTGGAACAATTGCCATCGTTTGGTTTTTCAATTCTTTTATTTGCATAAAAACAATAGGCATGTGCGGCGATATATTCACTGATGGCGGGGCATGCTTACTCCTTTTAGTTCCTGCCATTGTCAGACTGAAATTAATGTCAAACATCTTACAGGAGGATCTTACCTTGGACGTAGAGAGAACATAGAGGAAATCTCCACCGGGCGCGACCGTTGTGTCCGGTAAAATAGTTCGACCTGGGTCAACGACGACTTCCTCGTACTCTGCGCCCACCAGAGCGCCAGAGAGCAGCACCTGCGAAAGGGACAAATTATTAAAAGCTTTTCCTAACCTTTCATCCTAAATCATATCCTGGAAATTTAGCAAGTGACGTCGGCAAGCGATATTATGGGTAATGGCACGAAATGTTTCAATTTATGTAAGATAAATCGAAACCTGGAATATTTATTAGGATTCGTTCCGAATATAATAATAATTAATGGAAAGGTAAAAACTGTTATCATCATTATTATTATTATTATTATTATTATTATTATTATTATTATTATTATTATTATTATTACCCATTAAACGTATTTCAGTGCTCAGAAAAATTTTGCATGTTATTTTATTGCAAACCTGTGAAGAAATACGCAAATTTATTTTTGTGCTAAAATATTGCATATTTATTCACAAGTTTGCAATAAAGTAATATGCAACAATTTTTAGGTAGGTTTGGAAGTAAATCCCGAAAAGACAAAGTATACGATTATGTCTCGTGACGAGAATATTGTACGAAATGGAAATATAAAAATTGGAAATTTATCTTTTGAAGAGGTGGAGAAGTTCAAATATCTTGGAGCAACAGTAAAAAATATAAATGATACTCGGGAGGAAATTAAACATGTAATAAATATGGGGCATGCCTGTTATTATTCGGTTGAGAAGCTTTCATCATCCAGTCTGCTGTTAAAAAATCGGAAAGTTAGAATTTATAAAAGTTATATTACCGGATGTTGTTTATGGTTGTGAAACTTGGACTCTCACTTTGAGAGAGAAGAACATAAATTAAGGGTGTTTGACAATAAGGTCCTTAGGAAAATATTTGGGGCTAAAAGGGATGAAATTACAGGAGAATGGAGAAAGTTACACAACACAGAATTGCACGTATTGCATTTTTCACCTGACATAATTAGGAACATTAAATCCAGACGTTTGAGATGGACAGGGCATGTAGAACGTATGGGCGAATCCATAAATGCATATAGAGTGTTAGTTGGGAGGCCGGAGAGAAAAAGACCTTTAGGGAGGCCGAAACGTAGATTGAAAAATAATATTAAAATGGATTTGAAGGAGGTGGGATATGGTGATAGAGAATGGATTAATCTTGCTCAGGATAGGGATCAATGGCGGGCTTATGTGATGGCGGCAATGAACCTCTGGGTTCCTTAAAAGGCAGTAAGTAAGTAAGTAAGCAAGCATGTAAGCAAGCAACAATTTTTAGCAAAAAATACACATAATCCATAATTATTTTCATAAGTTTCCAATAAAATAACATACAAAAATTTCTTTGAGCTGTATAATATAGAAAGCTAGTACTGCATTGCTTGCAACAGTAATGTCAAAGCAAGCGCATTTTTCTGACCTTGACTTCGTGCGCGGACATCAAGCGCTAGGTATGGCAGGAGGAACGATTATGTACGGTAGTGGCAAAAAACCGGACCGACCCTTGTAGCTGATTTCAGAGCCTTGTTCACTCCAGAGCACGATAGACTGGTAACTAAGACTTTCGTGGTTCGAATTCTGCCTGGGAAGGAATTTTTTTCTTTGTTCCTTATTCAAATTTATTCCCAATACTTTTCGATTGCTGGTAAAATTCATGTTCCGGGAATAATAAGTTAATTAACTAGTAAAATATCGGCGGAACGCTATACCGACTGAGATATCTAGGAACTACAGCAGACACCGGTTCAATTTTTCCCTTAAATTACTCAAATCAACTTCACAGAGAAGCTAGTTCTGCATAATATACGTAACTGTTCGTTAACAGAAAACTACAAATTCAAGTCACAGAGCTTGTGTATAGGCCTACTCAATGTTGGGTCTCTGGTGGTCTGTCAGCCCACTTGATGTATGTGGATATAAAGGGAAAAATTTTGCCTTTGAAATTATTCAAATTATACCATTATTAAATCTACCGGACTATCTACAGCATGTTTTTTTTATACAGAAGGAATAATAATAATTTATTTATTTAATCTGGCAGAGCTAAGGCAGTAGGCCTTCTCTTCCGCCCAGCCAGACTCTAATTCTAATTGAATACAATTGCTTACCTAGTTATTACATTAATATCTAGACCATAAAACAACATGAAAGTAAATAATGAAAGTTGGATAACTACTGTAATGTTAGTGTGACAATAATAAACATTGGTAAGAAATAGTTACAATAATAATAATAATAATAATGAGATAATTTAGATATTTATCTGTGATATATATATATATAATCATTAAACATTGAGAAACCTGAAACAGCTGTTATTGTTAACAAGAATTGTTAGAAAAATATTTCGTTAGCCTATTCTTAAATTGGTTTGATGTCTGACATTCCTTGACATTACTCGGTAGGGAATTCCAAAGTCGGGGAACAGCCACAGTGAAAGAAGATGAATATGAGGATGTTCGGTGGGAGGGAATGGATAATATTGAGGAGTGTTGTGATCGTGTGTCTAGGTTATGATGGGTGGATAAATTTTGAAAACGAGACGCAAGATAGACAGGAGTGGAGAAATGCAATACGTGAAAGAGAAGGGAAAGACAGTGGATTTTCCTACGATCTTCTAGACGGAGCCAGGACAATATTTCGAGGGATGGTGTTACGTGATCAACTCGGCGAATATTGCAGAAGAAACGGACGCACATATTATGAACACGTTGTAGTCTCTGCGCCGAAGTAACGCTTAGGTCAGTAAGCAGAATATCACAGTAATCGAAGTCGGGCATCAAGAGTGTTTGCACTAACATTTTTTTCATGGAAAAGGGTAGAAAATTCTTCAATCGCCTAATCGAGTGGATTAATGAGAATACTTTTTTTGCAGGTTTCTGCAACTTGAATGTTCCAATTTAAACGTTTATCCATATAAATACCTAGGTTCTTTACTGATTCACTGAACGGAATTTCGGTGCCGTATATTTTAATCAGGGACAATTTTATGTCCAGAATTTTAAACCGGTCGGATTTAGCAGGTCAATGATAGTTAGGGGTTTCTTGTGTCCTTCCTTCAAGTACCTGCAACCCCTAAATGTCATTGGCGTGTTAATCAGATTGGTTTAAAATTCCTGGCGGGAAGATTCTGTTTAAAAAACATACTGCAGCAAATGCTCGCCGTGCGTTGATCCGTTCACGGAATTCTTGCGAATTTTAAGATGTCCATCAATGATCTCTTGTTTTTGCTGCTACGTAAATATCTCTTACAGCCATTTCGTAAGAAGTCAAGTTTCCGCAGCGAACATAGAAATGAAAGAAAACAGGAAACTCTAGTCCGTGTAGAGCGTTGCGCTGAATACATAGAGGAAAGTCAGAAGGGAGAATTTCCCCGAGTTCGGAATTAAAAAGTCAGCAGGCACTGTTCTTCCTTGTACGGAAGTGGTAAACCTAACAAATTGGCTGTCAACCTCGTACTACAAGCCTGTACATAAAACAACAAAATAACCTACGTATCTCTTGGCACACCTAAATAAAAGAAAAGTACGTGTCTATTACATATATATGAAGGACATAATAGAATGACAAAATACACACAATACAGACTCCAAAATATAAAATTTAATTCAACTGAGTTCATAATTCAGGCTCAGTCACTAGCCTACACGAACGGAAGTTATTCAAAGCGATAGCGATAATCTTGTAAACATATCTGATTTTTTTACGAAAGGCCCTTTACGATTAGTCCTCTTATTTTAACTCCTTCAAGTCTGATGTACATTATAGTGTACATTGTTTCTTTTTTTTCTTTTTTGGAATGTCTTCGATACTTTTAAATATTTTGAAAAATTCGATGTGATAGAAGTGGAGAATATTATTTTTGAAACATTTATATACCTGAATTAAAAATAAAATTTAACTCTGTTATCACTTACATAACTGCGTGAATAGATAGAGTGAATGGGGATGCTGTATCATTAAGAATTAGGAACTATAGAACGATCGAGACAGGTGGAGGAGAGTTCTTGAGCAGGCCCAGATTCAGAGATGAATTGTAGCGCCATGGATGATGACGAACACTTACATAGCACTGACCAACTATTAAGTTAAAATAGATGGATGGATGGATGGATGGATGGATGGATGGATGGATGGATAGATAGATAGATAGATAGATAGATAGATAGATAGATAGATAGATAGACAGACAGACAGACAGACAGACAGACAGACAGACAGACAGATAGATAGATAGATAGATAGATAGACAGAGAGACAGACAGACAGACAGACATAGACAGACAGACAGACAGACAGACAGACAGACAGACAGATAGATAGATAGATAGATAGATAGATAGATAGATAGATAGACAGACAGACAGACAGACAGACAGACAGATAGATATAGATAGATAGATAGATAGATAGATAGATAGATAGATAGATAGACAGAGAGACAGAGAGACAGAGAGACAGACAGACAGACAGACATAGACAGACAGACAGACAGACAGACAGATAGATAGACAGACAGACAGACAGATAGATAGATATAGATAGATAGATAGATAGATAGATAGATAGATAGATAGATAGATAGATAGATAGATAGATAGATAGATAGATAGATAGATAGATAGATAGATAGATAGATAGATAGATATAGATAGATAGATAGATAGATAGATAGATAGGTAGATAGATAGATAGATAGATAGATAGATAGATAGATATAGATAGATAGATATAGATAGATAGATAGATAGATAGATAGATAGATAGATAGATAGATAGATAGATAGATAGATAGATAGATAGATAGATAGATAGATAGATAGATAGATAGATAGATAGATAGATAGATAGATAGATAGATAGACAACAGACAGAGACAGACAGACAGACACAGACAGATAGATAGATAGATAGATAGATAGATAGATAGATAGATAGATAGATAGATAGATAGATAGATAGATAGATAGATAGATAGATAGATAGATAGATAGATAGACAGATAGACAGACAGATAGATAAATAATAACTTCACTCCGGTAATATTGTATTGTGGTCCTAATTTACAAGATTGACGAATTTCGATGTAGTGTATATCATCCTCTGAATTTTAGCGTGGTCCCACGCAATTTTCTGGCTTCGTGTTATGGTGGGTGGGAAGCGTTCATGGTTGGTAATGTAATGAAAAGGTGAGGGTTCTGAAATTGAATTGAGTTTGAGGATGTGTTATGAGTGTTTTATGTGTTCATAAAATTCGTATTGTTCTAGAGCATCTAGTTTCTGCTTTTTTCTTTTTAATGTATAAGATTTTCAGGTAAGTTTCTATGTTGCTGTAGTTGTGGTTGGAGTTTGTGAAGTGTTCTGCGAAGATTGAATAGTTGTGTGATTTTATTTAGTAGTAGCAGTGGTGATGGTATTTTATTGCCACGAGCATATTACGTCAATTACATCTATCATATGAAATATGAATTTACAATTACCATTCATTTACTAAACACTATAGGCTACAGAGGTTTTGCCATCAGAGCAGATTCAATAGCATGTACCTAATTTAAACACTCCATAAAGCAAGCCTTTAACAGTGTCTGGTAAACATTAAAAAAACTGAAAATGCATAGACCTATTCATAGCTATTTTGGGTCCTACAATACTTATTTTTAATATCCAACTTATTTCTGCTACCAGTTAAATCTTTTACACAAAGAATACTGGATAAAACAAACACTGAAAGCAAACATAAAACCCAAAATTTAATGGAGTAGTTTACAACGAATTTACAGTCTAGTATATGCAGTCACGAAGCTTGAGTTGATGAGGTTGCTAGGAACAATATACTGTGCAGGTACTATTTCGCATTGTCTGTAATGAGGCGGTAGTAGCGATCCTAGTGGTTAGCAACTGTCTATGGATGCATATTTATTACATATTGACCTTCGTGACTGGATATACTAGACCAGTGATGTCAAAGCAAGCGCATTTTTCTGACTTTGACGTCGTGCACGGGCAGCAAGCGCTAAGTATGGAAAGAGGAAGGGTTGTGTATATGAATAAGCAGCCTGTTGGACTAAGAAAACAGTGGTGCACAAACTTCAAACGGAATGTGAAATTTTATGTCGTTATTTTTATATGGCTTCTTTCTGTTTAATATTATCTATATTGTCTGTAAAACAAATGTACTAACACTGATTTCTTAATATTGCACTTGTTTTTTTAAATCTTAATAACATAATAGAGAGTTAAGAAGGAATATTAACTTAAATTCCATAGCAGTATAATATTTACTGTATTAAGTGGATGAAACACATCATTCATAAAGAAAGTGATATTCCAAAGAAAGAGATTGATAATGACATGATAATTTGGAATTTATATTGATGGTATCTTTAGCCTTACAAAAGTAATCAATAAACTAATCAAAACAATATTACAGTACAAAGCAAAGTCACCTAGGTACTGTATCTGTTTTAATTGTAACTAATATTACATAACAAAACTCTTATCGCATTATGCTTTTAAGGTGATATTTGTGAGCAACTTCCTATCATCAGAATATTAAATTATTTTCTCGAAATGTGCTGAAGCTATAGAGCTGACATTTTTACAACACATGGGCACCTATCTTTTGCTTATGATGTAACAGTAGTTGCTTTGTTAATTCATTTCCTTACAATCAATTTCCATGCGAATATTTTCAAAATTGTCAATACACTATCTTCAGTAATACGTATATACGGTATATTGGATTTAGGAAAACATTCTGTAAGGCTACTAAATGAATAGGCCTATACCTGAAAATTTCAATTTTCTATACGAAAAGTTGAGAAAATATTTCTTTTGAATAAAAAAATCAAACTTGTGAAAAATTAGCATTAAAATTAAAACTTACATTCTTATAATGCACTTAGGCCTATACTTCTCAGGCAAATCTAAAAAATAAAATGGATACAGTTTTAATAAGTTCTCTTCCCTTTATCCATTGAATCAGTGCTGGCCATCCCTGAATATAGCTCGACCAAGCGGCATATACCGCCTCTTTCGTCTGTCTCTTTCCTTTCCGCTGTAAAGCGCTGAGGCTCTCCTGGGCTCTAAAGCGCGCGCTTGCTCCTGTGGGCATCAATTAACATGCCTGTACTAGAATGAGATGAATTTCAGGTAAAATTCCACATACAATTCTCATTAGTATTTTTAACCTAAATATATTTCTAACATAAGGAAAATTTACCCATAAAAGGACCCGAGTTCAAATTCTGGTCTGCAAAGCTACCTGGTTGAGGCTTTTCCGGGTTTTCCATCAATCCATTAAAAGAAAAATCTGGATTACTTTCGACGCTGGATCCTGGATTTATTTCGCTGACAAACAACCTTCATTTTACTCAGACGCTAGATAACCATAGCATTTGATAAAGTTTCGTAAAATAAACACAATAAAAAGGATTCCACACATCCTAAACATTTAACAGAAGAAAGATAAGAGGTCATATCCTGAAAATCCTAAATTCTTGGTCGCAGATGCATCATCTCGAAAAATGTTAGGACTTTCTTGCATTTAGTCCAAAACCACGGATAAAGTACTTCCAAATACATTCACGCTCAATAATAAATCACGCTGTAAGACGACTAAGGCCCGATTGTATAAACCATTTAATCTTAGATCAGAGGTTAAATTGATCCTTGTTTCAGCTGAACTTGGAATTTTGTGTTGTATAAAGTCTAATCTGAGATTAATTTGTCTCACACTAAAGTCAACTTTGACTGAAGAAATTACTCCGATTAAGTTAGATGATCCAAGTTCAGTTATTTCTTTTCTGTTTGAAATATACGAGTGACAGATTGTGCAAATAAAATATCCATTATTATTAATATTAATAGATATGTTAGGTACAGTTATATATATTTCTTTCAATTTCTTGCCTTAATACACAAACATTCTTATATTTAATAAGGCTCTATCGTGTTCAGCAGTATCAAATAACATAACCTATAATTATATTATGTTTATAACAACCATTAATTATTAATGGATATGATAAGTACATTCATAAATGTTCAATTAACTGTATTACTAAACTAAAATTGTCGTTTTATAAAGCTGTATTATGTTTAGCAGTATCAAACACCATTACATGATAACAATTTGGAGAACAGTCAACCTTCTTCTTATTGTCCGCCATTATTTACATTACACAAAAAAAAACAGTGTCTCCAACAGAGTGTAACACGGAAAGTCGCCAAAAAGTAGTTGTAAAGTCGTTAGATTTCTCATTATCAACAAAGAAAGATTAAATTTTGTCACTATGGGGTGCTAAAAAGTTCACTGAATCCCTACTTAAGCAATATAAAAGTTAAAAGAAATTGCTGTTGAAAAAAAGTTAAAGTCGCTAGATTGGCAACACTGTACAAACCTGTATAACATGGTCCGCGCATCACGTATTTCACATGTTTATGCGATGTTGCCAAATCCTTTTCACGTGAACTTAGATTGCATTTGAACCAAGGTAATTTGATCGCAGAAAAGTTTTATACAATAGAAGAAGTGTCTGAATTCGGTTGACTTTTCGATCTTCGATCAAAGTTGATCTTTAGTCAGGGAGTTTTATACAATTGGGCCTAAATGTTAAACAGTGTCAGTACACGAACCGCCGGGACTCGAAGCGAGAAATTCTGTTTTAACATTGGGTGGGATCGAGTGTGTGGGTTACACAGGGTGGACAGGGCGTTACGATCAATCAAGAACTGATGGACGTGTCATCCAGGACCACCCCAGTCGCTTGTCAGTCCTCCCCAAGTTTTTTTCCTCTTCACCTATTCATCTCCATCTCATTTCGAGTTCATAATTAAACGTGATGGTCTGCTTCCGAGGAAGGCGCATTTATCTTCCAGCCCGGCCTTCGCTGCACGTCCACTGCGTGTTGACCCGCTCCTCAAGAAATAGTAATATGTAGTTGAGGGGAAAGTTTCCTTTATAATATTTCCAGTGCTGCAATAGCTTAAAAGATACACGTCTTCTCAGGAACTGAATTTGTAATATATCTTGTAACCGTAAGAAAGAGGGCTACAACTTATTTCGATCAATTGGACGGAGTTACGCAATAAGATACCAAGCGCCAAAAACCTGTTTTGAGATATTAGCCATTGAAATACACTTTTTTTATAAAACATTTCATGCAAGAAGTACTATAACATTCAAACTATTACAGAAAATAGCACGAATAATATAAAAAAGACTAACCGATTTTTAATAACAGACCAGTAATTGAATTAATATTTCAAAGCAAAATAAATAAATGAATTTTATGCAATTGACAGACAGACAGAGAAATAGATAGATAGATAGATAGATAGATAGATAGATAGATAGATAGATAGATAGATAGATAGATAGATAGATAGATAGATAGATAGATAGATAGGTAGATAGGTAGATAGGTAGGTAGGTAGATAGATAGATAGATAGATAGATAGATAGATAGATAGATAGATAGATAGATAGATAGATAGATAGATAGATAGATAGATAGATAGATAGATAGATAGAGGACGCATTTTTTTGCTGCCAATATGATGAGAATATTAAATGTATGATTTGTTCACAAGTATTACGAGGAAAACGGTTGTATAACATAAAACGACATTATACTAGTCTACATGTTACTCATGAAACATTAAAAGGTTTATTATTATTATTATTATTATTATTATTATTATTATTATTATTATTATTATTACTATTATTATCATCACCTCTGTACGTCGATCCTTTTTCAACAGATGTACTAATGCGGTTAGATCTTCAATTTAAACTCGCAGATTTACAATGTGATGTTAAATTAAAGCTAGATGTAAGGACGTGACAAATTTGAACTTTTCAAATCTTCGCCAAAAAATCCAAAGCTTCGTTCTTTTGCATGTTCGCTACAACTTACGTTTGTAAAAAATATTTTCAACAATGAAAACATTAAAACCAAAATTCAGATCACAACTGACACACAAATACCTTCGTGATCAACTACGACTGGCAGTAAGTGACATAATTCCTGTTTTTGAAACTTTGTCGCAGAGACATTCTGAAGACAGTTAATTTTAGGTTGTGAGAATGTGTCCCATGTTTTCTTGTTCATTTCTTTCTTCGTTACACGTAGTAAACATTAGTTTGTAGCCTTGTACTGTATAAAATTATATCTAACTGCTTGACGTAAGGAAAATGAAAATCCGTCAGAAAGTTGCTTCACTTCCCCTTCGGGAGTCCGCCTCCCTCCATAGGTGCTATGCACGTTGCAGGTTATACAGTGGCTCGGCGCCCGATCACATTTTCGTCACGGCTGCTAAACACCATTATAAATTAGCGAACAGCTCTTTCCACGTTGAAATGTCGCAGTAGGAGCGTTGCGCAGTATTTTATACTTCAGCTCTGGAAAAATGAGACCGTACCAATAAGTTTACAATCGAATGCTTTATTCATAAAAAATAATTGAAGTATTCATTTAAGGGGAGAGGATGGTATTTTTTAAAACTTTTTTCCTATTTCTTGTAAAATATTAATTTTTTGTATGTAGAGAGCTCATAGCTGTGGCAACTCAACCAAATAAAAATATTAAGAAAAATTATTTGGGGACACAAATTTGAAAAAAAAAAAATACCCAATGCAGGATTGCACTCGATATATCTAAACCGTTTTTAAACATAGATTCAAACAGTTTTTTGCACTGTATTTGCGAAAGCATGTTCTACAAACTGTCTGTAATAGAATTTTCATATTAGTCCCTACGTTTGTGGAATAAACAATTAAAATTTAATAACAATTTCCTGATTTCCTTTCTTGAAAACAAACGGACCTATTTTTTAAATGAAATCAAGTAACAAAATTCTGTCACAGAAAAAAGTTTCCTAATAGTCTAAAGAATGTGTGTTCTAAATTTCATGCATGTATCTTTAATAGTTCAGAAATTATATCCATTTATGTCTGGCAATGTAGCAAAAAAATGAAGTTACTGGAAACCGATAAAAGCGGGCGTGTGATTTAAAAATCCACAGCGCAGGAAGTTTAAAATTACGTCTCAACATCCGATAAGGGCACAAATACCCACAAAATGTTATGCAATGCTTTCCACACATATCAAAGGGTATTTTAAAGAAAAAAAATTTTTTTTTTTGAAAATATAATTTACCGGAAACAACAATAAATGTGGGCGAGTGATTTGAAAATCCATAACGGAGGAAGTATAAAAATGGCGACTTAACATCCGATAAGGGCACAAATACCCACAAAATGTTATGCTATGCAATCCACACATATCACAGAGTATTTTAAAGATTTTTTTTTTGAAAATTTACTAATTTTTCATCAAAAAATACAAACGCCTCCCCTTAATAATGTTTATGCACTGGTTGCCAATGAAAGTATAAATTCGTAAGTCCAAAATTTTAATTTAGTACAACTGAAAATAAAAACAATAAAAGAAAATTGTCTACGTCATTAAGTGCAAATATACGATGCAAGAAACCTAAGAGAACAATGCAAATGGAAGAATCATCGATTTACCATTGCGTGGAGGGGAAAAACGTACGCAGAAGTGGAAGTGTCATCTCTCAGACTCGGTAGTGTTAGTGTGTCGCAGAGTTTCCGCACAGTAACGATTCACATTTTCGAGCCTCCCTTAAAATAATGGCGTACTCAAGAAAACCATTTATTTCGGTCTCGGGACTCCTCTCAGCAAAGCCGGCACTAAAATAGAGAAAAGATAGTGAGCAGTGAGGAGGAGGGGAAAGTGGCGGCGAACAAGTGCAGATATTCGCACGGGCTCTCCAAAGGCGCGGCTGAGGGGGTGGGACACAAGAAATTCGCTGGGATGGAGGAGATCATTAAATGTTGAGATGATACGTACGATAACAATCATACCACTGCAGCAGCGCCGCCTGCTGTGTCACGTGATCTTACTAGTCCGGCCCGGGAAGTTTGTGGCTAGTGACAGCCGTTGGGGCTGACGCATCACTGCGTCGTTTTGTTACTATTGACAAGAAACGAGTACAATACAGAACAAATTTTGCCAAAATGCCAAAACAGGCTATCAAATTCATGTTTCAATATTAAACAATAAGCCTTTAGATCAGTTGTGACCAACTCAGCTGCTCTTACGAAGTACCATGAGAACTCGCGAGCAAGGAAGAGCAACGATAAGGTACGAGGAGATCCGTGTATTATTGCCCGCATCTATGCAGCCCGATCATTTTTAACACGTAGCTCGTAGTCTTTATCGCAGGAATATAAATATATAATCACATATCACTGTCCTTCGCAAGTATTTCGTGGCTCCGACTGAAAGGACGTAGAACTTTACACTCTTTGTCTTTACTCTTTCAAATTCTGCACACCTCAGCACCAAATTACCTTTCGTCTCATTTCTCTTATCTATACTCTAACCACGACGTAAATACCAGATCACTCATCTGTGGCACGTTAGGTATAACTCTCCGTAGAAAATCTTGTTATTCATTATCTTTTGCAGTATCCACTTCGCGACAATGGAATTCCTTGTCACAAAGTATGAGGGGCTGCAAGACAAACATGTCTAAAATAGCTTAAAGTGTAATCTTCTTAGCAATTCACTCTAGTTATACTGACTTAACGGTCACTGAATAGCCTATAAAGTGAATTATTTCTTTAGACATGCATCCTGAGAGCGCTGTATTTTCAAAATTGTCTCTCAATAATCTGTTCCTATTATCTAACATTATTTGAAATATATATACATTCTATGTATTTTTTGTTTAATTCTGCTACACAGTTCGTATTTCATTGTTTAGTTAATAGTTCATAGTATTTTACTCTTTAATTCCTAAGTAACTCTTATATACACGTGACTTTTATCTAAATGAAATTGTTGTAATCTTAGTAGCTTGTAAGTTCGTACGTACGTACGTACGTACGTATGTACGTATGTATGTATGTATGTATGTATGTATGTATGTATGTATGTATGTATGTATGTACAGTATGTATGTATGTACAGTATGTATGTATGTACAGTATGTATGTATGTATGTATGTATGTATGTATGTATGTATGTATGTATGTATGTATGTATGTATGTATGTATGTATGTATGTATGTATGTATATTTTTTGCTGGTTGAGTGGAAGAGAAGTCCTTACGGCCTTAACTCTGCCAGTTAAAATAAATTATTATTATTATTATTATTATTATTATTATTATTATTATTAATATATACTTGTATAATATCCTGATCTATAAATCCTCCCGAGTCCTGAGAGTATATTATACTATGCCATACTTCAAACATGATTATGATACAAGATGTATGTGATGAGACACGAAGTATAGTTTAATATAGATGAATTTGTGCCTTACTGTAACCTGCAGAATTTTTTCAGCATTTTTTCTCATGTCAGTGACATTTTGTTAAATGTAAGTGTTTTAATTATATTGCAATTTAAAAATAAAGCAACAAATGTCTCACGATTCAGAAGGCTATTGTCCTATACTGACTAGAACGGCGAACTAACCCGTGTCAAATTATATACATTAATAAAATAGAAAGTATTCAAAAAGCATTAGTTCTCTCTTACTTCGATCATTCGGTTACTATCACTCTATGGATAATGAAAGCAACATTACTTAGGCTCACTTATATCTTGACTCTTTTAATTATGAAAGTTTACAATATAGAAGAAATAATATTGGTATAAAATACATACACAATTTATTAAATAGCTCTATACATAATAATCTACTACCCAACATAAAATTACCTGTACCAACAAAGAACTGTACGTTCAATAAAACATTTAATATAAATTATGACACATCTTATCAATTTATAAATACCTTTCGTTTCTTAAAATCTGATCTAGCTATAACAAAATGATACTGATTTCTTCCAGGAAAGAACCATACTCTTGAGGGAAACAAGTACCTTGGTGTAGTTTTTTAATATAATTGTTTTGCTACTGACGTTTTCCTGTATTGTTACAGTATTATAGTATTATTATATATGGAATATTTAAGACTGAATGTATTACTATTGTTATTACTTTTATGTGAATCTGTACTCCGTAATTAGAGTATAGGACTTTTGTTGAGTAAAATAAATAGACAGACAGACAGACAGACAGAGAGACAGAGAGACAGATAGATAGATAGATAGATAGATAGATAGATAGATAGATAGATAGATAGATAGATAGATAGATAGATAGATAGATAGATAGATAGATAGATAGATAGATAGATAGATAGATAGATAGATAGATAGATAGATAGATAGATAGATAGATAGATAGATGGACAGACAGATAGATATAGATATAGATCGACAGATAGATAGATAATTAAATAGATACATAAATAAATAGATAAATAAATAAATAAATAACACGCTGAGAGCGGTGTAAGCTTGTGTATTTGGCTTGTAGACAACCGTCTTAGTGGAACTATCTCTTGCATGTTGCAAACCATACTGCAAGTATTCAGCGAATAATTTGTCACTATTGCTTTAGAAATTAACAGTTTTGTCTACATTTAATATACTACTAAATGAACTACAGTAATATCTGCATCATTAAACAGTTTGTCGGCATAATCGAATGCTTAACTAAATGCAGCAACTAGAGCAGAATCTTGATTACCCGCTCTCGATTAACCAATCATCGGCTTATCCAGCGTTTTCCCAGCTTATCTCCCATAATTAATAACGAAAACAGAGCTAAATTTATATCTCCACACTAGAGTGTAAAAGTTCTAGCAAGAGACCCTGTGCGAGGTAACCAGGTAACGATAAACACGGGATTAGCCGTGCGCGAGACTTCAAATTTTAAGCGTGTACAGTAGTGGAAAAAAAAAAAAACCGGACTGACCCTTGTAGCTGATTTCAGAGCCTTGTTCACTCCAGAGCACGATAGACTGGTAACTAAGACTTTCGTGGTTCGAATCCTGCCTGTGAAGGAAACTTTATTTTGTTCCTTATTCAAATTTATTCCGAGTACTTTTCGATTGCAGCGATATTTTACTACTTAATTAACTTATTGTTCCCAGAACATGAATTTTACCAGCAATTAATTAAATTGATTCCACTAGCAGGAATGGTTTAGAATACGAAATTTCTTATTTTCCTTATCTCTAGTAATGACACTGGTCAACAGTGATCTTACGTATAATTTATTTATTTTCATGTCTTATCGAATCATCAGCTGAAGATGGAGTAAACGACTCTGGAAATGCCGTATGTCATATTAAGGTACAGTAAAATCCCTCGTAACCGGCAATACCAAAACAAAGGCACTTTTGGCTGGGTAAAAAAAATTAAATCTGCCACATTGTCATAGTTTGTGCCGTCAGTTTTGATACATTAGGAAGTTCGCACAAACTTTCATTTTCAGTGAACATTCGAACTTAAAATTAGTGTATTATTTGTGTTGTGTGATGTGTTTAAATAAATTTAATTATGTTCAGGACGTCAGTGTTGCCACATTAGGAAGTTGGCATGAACATTAATTTTCAGTGAATATAAGAAACTAAAATTAGTGTATTATATGTGTGATATGTTTTAATAAGGAAAATCCAAACAGTTTTATGTTCATTAAGTTATGAGCAAGTGATAGAGCAGCGGTCATCAGAACACTGGACGCTCGGGCTAGCGTCTCTTACCCGCGGACAAGACACAGCCCTAGCGAATCGTCACTGCTGGCTGGTATGCTGTCTTTCTATCCCTTGTGCACGACGGAGCAGAGTTCCTTACCCTCCATGCACTCTACCCATTGCAGCGTATGTTGACGAACACTGTGATAGAGCAGTAAGCTTCATATGGCTGCAGTTTTAACATTTGGCACCATGAAATACGAACTTTTTTTTTGTATATACCGGTATTTATTCAATTATCCGGCAATATCTCGTATCCGGAACTAGCCTGGTTCCTTTGGTGGCGGATAAGAGAGATTCTACAGTATATTACTTTTTCAAACAAATTTTAATAGTGAAGGCTTTGAAGTTTTTATAGTTTTTAGACTTTTATAATATTTGAGTATAATCTCCGCTGTTCCTTGTGTTTTTTGTCTACTGATTCCAAAAATAACTTCAGAATTTTTCTACCAAACACCATATTTTTACCAATTCATTTTCTGTCAAGTGGAAAAGGTTAATTGGGATTTCTCGGTCTCTGATCAGGTCAAAAACTGATAGAACTAATATTCAACCCTTTCGGTGAATTTTGGTGAAGTCCGAAGGGCCTAATTAGTCAAATCCACTCTCCTCACCTCCACGCTGGGCCCCACTGGGATCTTACAAGATGCGAAATAGAGAGTGGTGTGCGGAAAGCAAGAAAAACTGCAAACATGGCATGATGATAGATCATATTCGGAGACTAAGAGGAAGGCAGAAAATAGGAAAGATTGGATAATGCTGGGTTTGCAGTGAAAGTCCTGCCCTTGGGCAGAAAACTATGTATGTATGTATGTATGTATGTTTTTGTCATATTTATTGGTGTATAGACTACTGTTCTTACTACACTAAGACAAGATAATATCTGCTTTATCTTTAGATCATTATGGCCATGAAACAACATTCATTATCTGCGTTTACTACAGTAGGCCTAACAATTCATTTTTGTATAATATATAATAATAATTAGTTAAAAATAGGTAGATATCATCAGGGCATACCTGAAATTTAAAGGTACTATCAATAAAAATGGAAGCTATATATGTTGGCAGACTCTACTGTTGAAAATTTAAATCACATATTTTGGGTATGAAAATTTCATTTCAGGTCAGACTTCATATAGCCTACTAGAATTATTTTCATTATACTTTTCAAACTCATGCGTAACTTCAAAAAAAAACCTATGTGATGGAAACATTCGATAAACAGATTTTAAATGAACACAAACCTTCTTATCTTTTAACAGAAATAAATTTAACCAGCTTAAAAAAACATGCTGAATCTTTCCTTCTGGAGTGTCAAAATGGTTTTAGGAAAGGAAGATCATGTGTAGATCCATTATTTAGTATCAAACTATTGTTAAAAAAAAAGAAGAGAATTTAATTTAGAAACCCATATAGCTTTTATTGATTTTGTGAAAGCTTTTGATAAAGTCCGAAGAGACCTTTTATTCGACATATTACAAGATAAAAATATTCCAAATTTGCTATTACAAAATATAATACAAATCTACACAGACAGCAAAATAAGTGTCAAAATAAATAACTGTATATCCGAAAGGAAATTAGGTAATAATGGAGTTCGACAAGGTTGTCCACTGACACCAACTTTATTTCATATCTATATAAATGAAATTATTTTAAAATGGAACCATATTTACACATCAGGAATCAAAATAACCAGTGCTCTAACAATAAATACCTAACTCTATGCCGATGATCAAGTCATAATTTCCAATTCAGAGGATAATTTACAAAGAGGATTATATACATTAAATAAAATATTGAAAGATTTTGGGATGGAAATTTCAGCACAAAAATCAAAAGTAATGGCATTTTTAGGACAAGACCCAGTCAGAAGTAAGATAATACACAATAACCAATGCCTCGAACAAGTGCAAAATTTCAATTATCTGGGTTGTGAAATATCTTATCAAAATGAAAAAGATGTGAACAAGAAAATTACCAAATTTACACAAATTCTAGGAATAATAAACAATACATTAAAAGCTAAATTAGTACAAAAATCTACAAGAATAAAAGTATAATACACTAGCATTACCCTCCCTTTTATACGGAAGCGAGATTTGGACATTAAAGAAAAAAGACATGAACAGAATCAAAGCAACGGAAATGAAATTTTTCAGGACAGCAGGATATACTCTTTTAGACCGAAAAAGGACTGAAAAAATTTTAGAACAATTAGAAGTAGAGTCAGTAGAAGAAAAAATCAGCAGATACAAATTAAATTGGCTAGATCATGTAAGAAGAATGGAAAATTCAAAAATCCCAAAAATTATGATGCAGTATAAACCTAGAGGACATCGTCGACCAGGAAGACCTTTTAGAAGACTGATAGATGGGGCCGAAACAGGTCTACAGAGGCCTAATTCGTGAAGGATGATTATGATGATGATGAAATTTAACCGGCATAGATTTTATTTATGTACTCTAATAGAAATATTTTAATTAAATGTCAAATATTCACAGTTAATTAAACAGAACCTGGGAAGTAGAAAAAAAACTGCGAACGGATTTGAAATCAGCGAAAAAAAAATATGAACGAGAATAAACAAAAATGTTCATTTTAACAAACGCAATGTTCAATAAACACAGATTTTATGAGATAATAATAGATAGATTTGCTACATTTGTGTTTTAAACAATAATGATTCCTAAAAATTAGCGTGATGAAAATATTTTATAAAATATTTGAAATGAGTTCTTAAAAGTCTGTACGAATCCACCACAATGTTAATTCATATACCGCAAATAACGTTGCTATCGCTAGTTTCTTCACGGCTATAAATTTATAATCCAAGTCTCCTTACTTTAAACCTTAAGGACGAAACAATAATTTTTCCTCATTATTACAACATGGTAGTGGTTATACTGATTTTCTAGTCAGTTAAATTTTATTTTGTTTACTTTCTTTCGAATTTCGGTGCTGACATACTACAACTGGCAGTTGTTTTCTCTTACGTTGTCAGCACATATTTTCTTTGAATAAACTGCAACGTTCACGAAACGAAAGTTACTAGCAAGTGTTATTTGAAGTTTGAACGTAATTAATAATTAATTATATTAACCCCTCAAGCCTGTTTGTCATACACGTGTACCCAGCTTTCTAGGGTAGTTTTGTGGCGGTTTTACGTACACGGACAAGCATAATGCACGACTGCACAAAACCGGCCACAATTCATAATTTGTTAGATACGCTGTACATATTTTCATGCGGTTTTACGAGTCTATTGCAGAGAGTCTAGTTTTAACTGTCATGTGGTTGTATTATATTCAACCATTTCGAAAATATAAATAAAATAGTAACGTCATGCAAATTTAATTATACTAGGGGATTTAAATGCCGCTTCAGCGCTTAGCACCGGGACTTCCAAATACCGGGTTGAGGAGTTAATATTAATAAATGATAGGCCTACAGTGTTTTGTGTATTTTGCTTTGATTCCAATTCAAAATTATAACCAGGTTCATGTGTCTAAAGTATTTGCTAAATAGTTGCTAAGGGATAAAAGCTTCAAAATGGCGGTTACTTTATGTCTCTAAAGAAGGTCTTACTCATTTTGCCAGCATTTAAATGCAATTTATTTCCCGGAAAATTTAAGCCTAAAACAGAAACATTTGAGTTGCTATAACTTTTGACTGGAAACAGAGAGAGTGGTAAGATTTTCGTTGCACTGTGATCGTGGAACAGCTGCACACCTACGCACTAGTTGGCTTCCATAAAAAAGATTCAAACAACTCATATTTTGCTGTCTTAAAGCGTATATTTGTAGAAAACATTACTGGAACAGTGACGAAATGAGTAAGAACTGTTTTAGAAACTTCAAATAACCGCCATTATAAAGATGCCTTCTTCTAGTAGCTGTACAACATTGAAAATCCTGTGTTGAAGGGTTTTTTGCTTATAGATTTCTTCCTTGAAGGAAGGACCTTAGTTTTGAATGTCCAAAAATATTTAAAAAAAATCATAACCCAGAAATATTTTCAGCTAAAGCCCTCCAGAATAAGAACTATTTCAGAAACTTCAAATAACCGCCATTTTAAAGTTCTCGCCTCCTAACAACTACGTAACAATGAATAGCTATCACGTGTTGGACAATTTCTTTAATTACATATTTTTGTTTCTTGAAGAAAGGGCTTACATTTAATTAGTATTTGAGGAGAAAAATTCTCTCCGGCGCCGGGGATCGAACCCGGGTTCTTTGTTTTACGTACCAAGCGCTCTGATCACTGAGCTACGCCGAATTCAATCCACAGCACTGGATCGAACCTTCCTCCTTCAATGTTTCCCTTTGTGGCCTGACTCCAAGTTAGGCATATATGTTAACGTATACGTCCAATGTCAACTGCCATTATACTAGGAGCGCACTCAGCTGAGTGACTTGTTTGGCCGGGATTCCGCAGTTAAGTGCATAGTAATCTGTACAGACATATGCACTGCAGCTATGAGAATATTATTGATTAATTAACTTGTCCTAAAGATATTATTCTGTAGGACAAATTAATTAATCTATAATATTACACATAATGTTCAAAAATATTAAAATATTTAAAACTCGGAAACTGTTTGAGCTACGGCTCTCGACAATAAGAACTATTTCAGAAACTTCAAATAACCGCCATTTTAAGTCTCTCGTCCCCTAGGAACTACATAACAATGAATATCCTGAGTTGGATATATTTTTTAAATTATATATATTTGTTCCTTGAACAACGGGCTGACTTTTAAGCTCCATAAATATTAAAATAGTTATAACTCAGGAATTCTTTGAGCTACGGCCTTCAAAAGTAAGAACTATTTTAGAAATTTCAAATGTCCGACATTTTAATGCTGTCGTTATCTTCTAGCAACTACATAACAATGAATATCCTGAGTTGGATATATTTTTTAAATTATATATATTTGTTCCTTGAACAACGGACTGACTTTTAATCTGCATGAATATTAAAATATTTATAACTCAGGAATTCTTTGAGCTACGGCCTTCAAGAGTAAGAACTATTTTAGAAATTTCAAATCTCCGACATTTGAATGCTGTCGTTATCTTCTAGCAACTACTTAACAATAAATATCTTATGTTGTATAGATTTTTAATGATAGATTTTTAGTTCCGGAAGAAAGAGGAGCCCGAAATACGAAAAAATTCTTAACTCAGGAACTGTTTTGTTTGAGCTACAACTTTTGATAATAGAAACTAGTTTAGAAACTTCAAATAACCACCATTTTAAGGCTGTTATCTCCTAGCAACAACGTAACAATAAAATAAATATCCTTTAACGGAAAGATTTGAATTATATATTTTTGTTTCTTGTAGGAGCAGCTTACTTTTGAGTGTTCAAAATTACAAATAAATTCATCTCAGAAACTATTTGAGCTACAGCTTTCAAATTTAAAATGAAACATTATAACTGTGTGCTTTACTTTAGTAACACTTAAAATCACTCATAAAATTAAAAATACAGGTATACTCCAAAGAAGTATGAAATGTAACGGTACTCCTAAATATTTTCACAGTACTGTACATAAAAAAATCTGTTCCTCCATTCACTGTTTGAATCGCTTATGAAACTTCTTGCCCCAGCAACTAAAATTTACCCTAGTACAAACCCTAGTAATGCCGCACTTCGATTATTTTGTTAAATGACTAAGTTCTGAATTGTGAGTCAAGTTACAGCGAGTTCAGAATATGAGTCAGATACGTGTACAACATCCGACGATATGATCACATATCACCGTCCTTCGCAAGTCTTTCGTGGCTCCGACTTAAAGAACGTAGAACTTTACACTCTTTGGGCCGTATTCATAGACAATTTTAGCGCGGGCTTCCGGTGGATGATCAGCGTTTTTCGTATTCATAAACCAGTGTTAGCGATAGGATATGATTTGAATTCTGTACTAGTAACCAGTGGATAGCCGGGGCTAGCTTAGTACGCTCGTAGCGCGTGCTGCGAAATGTCTATGAATAGCACCCTTTGTCTTTACTCTTTCTAATTCTGCACACTTCAACATCAAATTACCTTTCGTCTCGTTCCTCTTATCTATACTCTAACCACGACGTAAATACCAGATCACTTATCTGTGGCGCGTTAAATATACCTCTTCATATTATTATTATTATTATTATTATTAATATTATTAATTATTGTTAGTATTAATTATTAGTATTATTATTAATTGTATTTTTAATTAATAAGTTATTTACTGTCATTATTGAGTGTAATTAGTTACCACTGCCACCGGGTATATACCCATTGCAGTGTGAAGAAATACATACATACACATACATAGAACATCTCATTATTCATCATCTTTTACAGTATCCACCTCGCGACAATGGAATTCCCTGTCACAAAGTATTAGGGGCTGCAAGACAATAAACACTTTTAAGAACAGCTTAAAAGATAACCTTCTTAGCATTTCACTCCAATCATACTGACTTAAACTATCACTGTCTACATTGTTACTCCAGCGAATAGGGATTATAAAGAATGGACACTTCGCGTCGGTACCTTTGATGTAGCCGGACCGATTTCAATGACCTTCAAGCCAGCAAAGCGTCAGATTCTGCTTTCTCCCTAGAGTTGGCGCTGACATCACACCAGCTAGCAGTCGACACAGCGGAAATATAACACATACAATTAATACATCTAGGTACATTATGTACTCAAATAAAATAAATTGGATCCATAAAATAATAAATCCTTCATTAACTGCAATGTCTAGACTCCAGACTTGCTTTATAATGAGAGTTGAGACGTTGACCCCAACAACAATTAAAATATGTAATGATTTGATAGCGCTCAAAATGGAGAAACAAAACTCTTACGAGAAGTAAAACCATATACCTATATTATATTATATACAAATATTAAACGAATTCGATACTTAATTTTATAATGTATTATATTATTTTATAATATTACATATATATTATTTATATATATATTATTTTATAATATAATGTATTATATCTGAAATTTAAATATTATTATTACAACTAGTTTGTCACTGAGAAATAAGGAAAAGCTGTTAACTTGAATTTATTTGAAGCAAAGCGTTACTGGATTATGCAATAAGGTAGGCGATGTTTGGATCCTGTGCCTCAACTCTATTCTCAATTATTATCTTAGCGTATGCTCGATTACACTACCTCTAGCGCTTGAAAGTGGAACTAGCCGCTGGCGCACAGAGAAACAAAACACAGGAAAATTCGCTCAGTGTCCATTCTTTATAATCCCTATTCGCTGGTTACTCCTTCCTTTTGACATGCATCCTGATAGTGCTATATTTTCAAAATTGTCTCATAATAATCTCTTTCTATTATATAATATTATTTGAAATATATTAACGTTCTATGTATTTTAGCTTAATTCTGCTACATAGTTTGTATTTCAGTGTCTAATTAATAGTTCATAGTATTTTGTTGTTTAATTCGTAAATAACTCTTTATACATGTAACTCTTATCTAAATCAAATTGTTGAATTCTTTGTAAGTTCTTACATATGTATGTATACGTTTTGCTGGTTGAGTGGAAGAGAAGGCCTTACGGCCTTAAGTCTGGCAGCTAAAATTAATCATTATTATTATTATTATTATTACATACCTACAAACCTAAAATTTAAGCTTCAAGTCAAACACAGGAAAGCAGAGAAGAGAAACCTTAGTTCCCGTGTCGAATAACTACCATTACGCCAAATGATAAATTATAAATCTTTTTCAGGAAAATATATATTGCAATATGTATACTTCGGGTATATCTGTATCAAAACAATAATCCAACTGCACAGGAAACCAGGGTGGGTGTGTACAGAGCGATGCCCCACGAGCTGTGATGAATTAATATGCATATTCTGGTAGAGGATTTTCGACCTGATGCGTTGCCTCAAACGCTCTTGTGAAGTGAGCACTGCAATTTTTTAAATTTAGTTATTAGGTAAATATGTGCATTGCATAACACTTGTATATGGAATTACCTTTAGAGCCTTTATGGAAGCCGACAGTCGCCGCTGCTAAATATTGCTGATTGAGAGTGGGTCCGTGTTTACATTATTCCCTTGATAAACTCAGCTCCCGTGCAAGAAGACGCACACACGGCATCTCAATCAAATTCCATACGTCAATCGCCTACAAATCTGCAGTTTTCTGCGAAATAGGCATACATTGAAGCTACATATCGCGTTTTATTCCTAGGGTTAAATATACAGGGTGGAAGAGAAATAGCCTTGCAGATTTCGAGAGCGAATAGCTCATGTTACATGTAACAAAAAACTGTATCATATTGGTGGTAAGTTAAGAGATTTTTAGAAAATTCCCAAACGTTTAAAAATCTCTTATTCGGTAACTATTGCGAGTAGGATCCTGATTTTTGTCCATATCGATAGGAAATCTAATAATAATTTATCCCTCTGGCGTATTTCAATGACATGAACGGTTTTCGTGTAGGGGAGAAGTGGGTACAGTAAGACGGGGAGAACAGTGAGACATACAGGGACATCATTTTATTTTTACTTCAATTTTTATTGTACCTGAGTTTTTGAATGTACTTCACTCCCACCCCTCTCTACTAATGAAGTTCAACTGTCCTCCACACAGATCAAAGACCGCATACAGTCATAGTAGCCTTACGGTCATAGTAAATAGTACGTTCCAAAAATATGTTCGCGTTTTCCAGTGACGAAAAAGCTTTCAATATTGGATAATTTTCCATTTGCTTATGTCGCGTCGCATCCCGGTTTCCCCCACCTATTTCTATTCGCCCCTCTGTAAATGCTAGTGGCTGGGCTGTCTTAGCTCTTTTCTGAGAACATTAATTTCTGTTAGGAATTGGACGTTTACGTAATATTATACAACTGTTTAAAGTAACTTAAATAAAAGGGCCTCGTCAAGTAATTAACTGTCACGTGATTTTCCCCCCTTCTACGATCCTGCGGCATAACCACTTGGACGGACAGTAGATAGCATGTCTAAGTAATTTTATCTGTGCGGGTCGGGCAGAAGTGAAGATTGCATTTATAGTACATAAGGTACTCTTTTATAGAGTAGGTACAGAATTATTCCAACATGAGTTACTACGTAGTACGAAGGACGAAACTGATAATTGGAATTAGATGCAGTACTCTATAATGCGATAATATGCACAAAAGAACTGAAGACTGTATAGAAATGAATGGCCACAATTTTCAAAAATGTGTTTAAATATTCAAATTAGGCCTATGATTATTTTTCAATTTAATTTTTTCTCTATATTGTACGTTAATGTGCTGTAGACAGTATAATATACACTGCATAATGAATACGCTCACATGGATAACTCAGTTCGTGAGTAAAAACACTTATTAATACAGTACTGGATTTTGATTAAACAAAAACCTAATGAAAATTATCGAACTCAAAATCGCGATAATTCCTAGTTTACGTAAATGGATGAACTACTTTTCTTCCCTCCTATACCTAGTAGAGTGATCTGTTCGTGGTTTACGCCAGTATCATCGAACTACACTCGTGGAAGGGGATAGCAAACTGTGTTTCCGGTTCTCTAAAGGTATAGCCAGGTTAATATTAAAAATGTTAGTAAAAATAAAATGATGTCCCTGTACATCTTGATTACACAATTTTTAACACTGTATCTCTTCGGAATATGTATGTTAAGACTTACCTGTGTTAAATTTCAACGTACCTCGTTTATATGTTTCGACCTATTTATGGGCCATCTTCAGAATTGGTCGTTGTTGCTCTTGGCGCCACTTGGCCTGTTTACTGTGAGGGTGTGTTCCTGTGGTATAGTGTAGAGTTAAAGAGTGTGAGTGTTCTGAAGTTGAGTTTTGTGTTGATAATTTCGTTGGGGTGTGTTTTTGTGTGTCTGTATATTTCATATCACAGGAAACAGAACAAGTGGCGCCAAGACCAACAACTACCAGTTCTGAAGATGGCCCATAAATAGGTCGAAACATATAAACGAGGTACGTTGAAATTTAACACAGATAAGTCTTAACATACATATTCCGAAAAGAATAATTTATCTCTCTGGCATATTTCAATATCTTGAACGGTTTTCGTATAAATTTAAAACACCCCTAAATACAATTATTATGATGTGAGCAGTTCAGAGCAGAAGTGGTGTAAGTCAAAAATGGGTAATGAGAGTTAAAGTAAACATTCTGTAAAATACAGCGCAAAATAGCAATTAATATTCAATTTATTCAAACTATTATTAGTCAGTGAGGTACAGAAGCAGGAAAATGTGGTCTTTCATCAGCATAATTTTGAAAATTGTACATGTTTTAAATATTTAGGTACAATGATTACAAACAATAATGATATATCCTCAGTAATAGGCCGGTAATAGGTGCATGTTTGGGCTTGGAAAACTATTTAAACTTGGTTCATTATCCAGATCTGCAAAGAAAATAATTTATAAAACTATTCTAAGACCAGTGGTTACATATGCCAGCGAAGCTTGGGTTTTGACAATAAATAATGAAAATATGCTAGCAGTCTGAGAAAGAAAAGTCCTGAGAAAGATATATGGTCCCCATTTTGAAAATGGTCAGTTTAGAAGTAGAACAAATAAAGAACTAATGGAACTGTATGGAGAGCCGAGTATAGTTTCCTTCATTAAGAAAGACAGACTTAGATGGTTTGGACATCTTGAACGTATGCCAGAAGGCCGACTACCTAAACGGGCATTATATGGACACCCAGGAGATTAAGGAAGAGAGGAAGACCAAGGCTGAGGTGGCTTCAGGATGTGGAGGATGATCTGCGGAGAGTTGGATGCAAGAGATGGAGACAACGGGCTCAAGATAGAGATGAATGGTTTCTACTGATTAAGGAAGCCCAGGCCCTTCATGGGCTGTAGTGCTAATAATGAATGAATGAATTATTAGTCAGTGGATAGTAAGAAGGACATATTAATTGCTACTTTGCGCTGTATCTTACAGAATCTTTACTTTAAACCTCATTACCCAATTTTGGCTTACACCACTTCTGCTCTGAATGGCTAATGTATAGAGGTACATATATTTCCGTGCAGAAATTTTGCGTTACCATATGATGAAGGATGGATACATCAGAGAAAAATTCTCTACGGCATCGAGATTCGAACCCGGGTTTTCAGCTGTACGTGCTGACGCTTTATCCACTAAGCCACACCGGATTCCAGCTCCGATGCCGGATCGAATCCCCCCAGTTTAAGTTCTACATCTGAGTTTTCCCTTTGGTGGCCTGGTGTACTGTGTCACAGAATATGTGACAGTGGCAGAATGTCCAACGCAATATGTACAGAGGTGCACTCATTACGAGTGACTATGTGGCCGGGATCCGACGGGATGAGCGCCGTCTTGAATCACTAAGTGATTACTTACGCATATCATATTATCGTAATACGGGAGGAAATTCTGCACGCATTTTACATGCTTGTGGTCACGTAAAGGAATATCCTAATCAGCTCAGATCAGCAGCACACCAGCTATCTAGAAAAGCTGCAACGTGCATTGAAGCTGATAGTGGAGATTGTCGTCTTGCAGAGTAAATTCTCTATAAAACTGTTAATTGTTCGGTTTTATACAGTGCGATCGAAAAGTCCCTCCGCAGCTCTATTAGTTTTAGTAACCCTAGAATACAACCCTGTAGAACAGTGATGTCAAAGCAAGCGCATTTTTCTGACCTTGACGTCGTGCGCGGGCATTAAGTGCTAGGTATGCTAGGAGGAATAAGCAGCCTGTTGGATTAAGAAAACAGTGGTGCACAAACTTCAAATGGAACGTGAAATTTTATGTCGTTATTTTTATATGGCTTCTTTCTGTTTGTTATTTTCTATATTGTCTGTAAAACAAAAGTACTTACACCTATTTCTTAGCCTAATATTGCAGTTGTGTTTATAACGTTAATAACATAATAAAGAGTAAAGAAGGAATAAACACAAATTCCATAATAACTACAACTATACTGTACTAAATAAATTAAACACATCATTCATAAAGAAAGTGTTATCCCGAAGAAAGACACTGAATATGACATGATAAGTTGAAATTGATATTGAAGGTATCTTTAGCCTTATAAAAGTAATCAAAACAATATTATAGCACAAAGCAAAGTTGTCTAGGTATATGTTTTAACTGTAAATAATATTATTATAATAAAACTCTTAACGCATTATGCTTTTAGGTGATATTGGTGCGCAACTTTCTGTTATCAGAATATTAAATTATCTCGAAATCTGCTGAAACTATAGAGCTGACGTTTTACCAACACATAGGCACATATCTTTTGTTTGTGATGCAACAGTATTTGCTTTGTTAATTCATTTCCTTACAAATATTTTCCATGCGAATATTTTCAAACATTTTAATACACTATCTCCAGTAATACGTATTTACAATATATAAAATTTTCGAAAACATTGTTTAGTACCTGTAAGGCTACTAAACAAACATATCTGAAAATTTCACTTTTCTGTAAAAAAGTTGAGAAAATATTCCTTTTGAATAAAAAAGCAAACTTGTGAAAAATGAACATTAAAATTAAAACTCACATTCTTATAATGCACTTATACTTCTCAGACAAATCTAAAAATTAACATGGATACAGTCTTAATAAATTCTCTTCCCTTTATCCATTGAATCATTGCTGGCTATCCCTGTATATACTGTAGCTCGACCATGCGGGATATACTACCTCTTTCGTCTGCCTCTTTCCTTTCTGCTGTAAAGCGCTCAGGCTCTCCTGGGCTCTAAAGCGTGCGCTTGCTCCTATGGGCATCAATCGACATCACTGCTGTAGAAAGTTGGTACTCCCCCATTAATTCCGGTTTGACAACCTCATATTCAGAGTTCATTATATGCTTAGCGGCCAGTGCTGCCACTTGAATTCTCTACCTAGTGGATTCTCGGCTACACAAGCACTGCGGAGAGACTTTTCGATCGCACTGTATAACTGTGGTCTACTAGGACAGGTGGTCATGTAACAGGAGTGGTCAACTGAAAAGGTTTTACTACATTCAAGATAAGAAAAATCTAACGAATAATAACTGGATGGAACAATTTACTTACACATTCACCAGACGGAAACCAGGCATTTGAGTTTAAACCTTGATTTGCTACTTCTACTGATGTGAACTTTATTACATTTCTTCTCAAATAGAGTTTCTTCTGTTCATGCCATAGTAAAAGAGGGAAACTTTCCAGAATGCCAATTCAGACGCACTGAGCTCCATATGGCAAGCCATACGAGTAGTTTGCAACTCTTATAAACCCGTAGAGAGAGAGACGGCAAGGGGCTTCGTCGTCTGAGAAATGGGACAGAAAATCTCTGCTTCTCTCCGAGATCGAACACTGCGAATAAAATATTTAACTGCGTCTCGTATTCGAAGAGAAAATTATCCACTTCACTTCTAATACGGAAATTAACTACATATGGACTCCATTAAGTGTGACAGGCTCGAGCCACGCTACAGTTGATGAGTAATCAACAAGACAGCCTCACCCAAAGCATGAATTTATGCGAGATAAGAGACAGGCACATATACGTATGTTCTAAGTCCCATGCTGTCTGTAACCGTCGGAATAGTCACAAACCAATAGGGATATCTTATGCGAAGTTCTACCGCTAGATGGCAGGAGCGTTCCATGCGGCACAACATGCTGTATGGCTATATTGTATCATACCGTCGTTGTTCCTGCAATAACTCCTATGAGTAAAATATAAAGTCTTTCAGGAGGAAGGAAAAACACATTTATTCATCCTATGGCAGCCGTACATAGGAGAATGTGAATTCTTACATTTTCGAAACACAGATATATAATTATATATAGGATATTTTATTATTTGCTGTATCACTATTTAAGGGGTTAGATACACCTTACAGCAGTAAAATTTTGGAAATATTCAACATTTTTTTCCTCCATTACTGTATCTTATACAATAATGAAAATTAGCATGTGTAAAACACTGTCCTTCTGCTATATGATAAAATATTGTTACTTACTTACTTACTAGCTTTTAAGGAACCCGGAGGTTCATTGTCACCCTCACATAAGCCCACCATTGGTCCCTATCCTGAGCAAGATTAATCCAGTCTCTATCATCATGTCCCACCTCCCTCAAATCCATTTTAATATTAGCCTCCCATCTATGTCTCGGCCTCCCTAAAGATCTTTTTCACTCCAGCCTCCCAACTAACACTCTATATGCATTTCTAGATTCGCCCAATCGTGCTACATGCCCTGCCTACCTCAAACGCCTGGATTTAATGTTCCTAATTATGTCAGGTGAAGAATACAGTGCGTGCAGTTCTGTGTTGTGTAACTTTCTCCATTCTCCTGTAACTTCATCCCTCTTAGCCCCAAATATTTTCCTAAGCACCTTATGTTCCTCTCTCAAAGTGAGAGTCCAAGTTTCACAACCATAAAGAACAACCGGTAAAATAACTTTGATAAATTCTGATTTTCAGATTTTTTGACAGCAGACTGGATGATAAAAGCTTCTAAACCGAATATTAACAGGTATTTCCCATATTTATTCTGTTTAATTTCCCCCCCGAGTATCTTTTATATTTAGTACTGTTGCTCCCAGATATTTGAATTTTTCCACCTCTTCATAGGAAAAATTTCCAATTTTTATATTTCCATTTCGTACAATATTCTCGTCACGAGACATAATCATCTTTTCGGGATTTACTTCCAAACCTATCTCTTTACTTGCTTCAAGTAAAATTCACGTGCTTTCCCTAATCGCTTGTGGATTTTCTCCTAACATATTCACGTCATCCGCATAGACAAGAAGCTGATGTAACTCTCTCTGTTATCCTGGACTTTCCTAATTACTACATTGGCGTAATTTATAATGAACAAATAGGCTATTATTTTGCATAGAGGTCGACGCTTTGGTTTGCAAATTAAGAAGTATACCTGTGAGATATTTAAAGAAGGAAACAGAATCTGAATGACTTTTTCTCCCTCGCACGAAGTCAATTTATTCTAAATCCATGCACTCCTCGTCGGCTTGACTTTGCGTGTTACCCAGTATCCATTGTTCCCTCCCGACGCACAGATGTGCGGAAGTTGTCTACGTTCGGAAAATCAGAGTTCATTGTGAAGGGATTCAGGCGAACAGAAACCTCCCGTGAATGGGTTCCGTTACGTTGAAAGTTATAATCATTAATACACGTAATGCAACTTCGCAAGTATCTGTGTCGAACCCAAGAACATATCGGGTTTCCGTAACGTCTTCAGTGGTACACACGACTATCACAAAGATCAATTCACATCTTCATCACAATTATGTTCGAAGTTCAAAACAGGCCCCTAAGAACATTCAAAACCATTAGTGATGAAATGAATTTTCAGGGACGTCTGAAAAGAGAGACTGAAGAAAGAACACCACAAAGTGTACCAAACTGCAACAACTAGGGACCGGATTTTTATGTAATTACATATTATTTTCCTTTCAACCTAACCGTATATAAATAACAAATCTTTGCGAATCCTGTAATTACCATTAATATATTAAAATTTGATACTACATATTTTTACATATTTACCCCACATTACATATTATGGCTTGGTATTACATAAATCTATATATTCAGGAGTTTTATTCATTTTTACTTCTCTGAACGGAGAAAAAAACTTCTGCTGGGGAAGTTTAGGCCTACAATTTGAAATACACAGATTTAAAAAGTATTTTTACCTACCAGAGAAAAGATATATTTCGGGACGAAACATAGCGTTCTTAGTTCCAGGAAGTAATAGAGGCATTCACCCCATACCGCCCACTGTAAATACGAGTGACCAAAGCCAACCTTTCTTATACAACTATCTTGTACTGTAAAAATCACTCAGAAAGTAGCGTTGTCTTCATGCGGTTGAGTGGGACGAGGGCGACATGATTTGTCTCGAACTATAATTGTTCTGCACACGTCTAAACTAGCCGCTCCCATGCAATTTGCAACATTACCAATCCTCTTCCTATTCCTTCCAGGGAAAACCCATGTCAAGTCTGACATGAGCCGCAATAAAGTAGCCGACTTTTGAAAAGAAGCTGGAGTAAAGGAACAAACTAGAAAGATGTTGAAAGATTAAAATAAATAGCTTTTCAGGTTATTTCTTGACCTCTTTACTTTAAATTTAGTAGACCTATACGGAAATGGGATTTTCCGAGCAATTAGAAAGTATGGTTCTCGGCTGGAATAATCCTACCCTTCTGAATGATACAGAAATGTCCCTTTTCAAACAACAGTTTGTAAATACCTATAGTTTGAGGTTTTAATAGGTACTTTGTTTCTTACAGGGAGCAGCTAAAATACATGTGTCCCACATCGCCTCTTATTTTCTCCTAATCCAGTAAAGCGAAACGTTGTGTCATTCATTTCAGTCAGTTCTCTAGTTTTAGTACTTACAGTATAAAGTACAAGTGATTTATCTACTGCTTTTAACTAACTAAAATGGCCCCTGTATCTTCAACCCTAACGACAAATATAAAATCATGGATTGCGATGGATGAAATTTTCAGTACAGATGGAAAAACAGTAATGTGTCAAGTGTGCGGTAAAAAATCTATGAAATCACAACTGCAAAGTCTTACCTATCCTATACCTGCCAGATATTGATATTAAATATTTTCATGTTTTTACATATTTTGGTACATATTCAGATTATTTTTCTTACAAAAATAAGTACATATTTCACACCTTGATATTACATAAAAGTCCGTTCCCTAGCAATAACTGTTCAGGAATAAATCTTTCGAAGAAACCACCTAATGGTATTAGAATAATTAAGTGCTGCAATCTCGTGGACACTTATGAAATAAGCAACACAATCCCCACGTTTTATCTCATGCATTCAAAACTGCATTAGCGTTTTGAAAAACACAGACAAGCCTCAAGTAGATGTTAATTACAGTCCCACAAAGGAATAGTAAAGATTGGAAAAGCTAATGGTGCTAAGTTCCAAAATGAAAAAAATGAAGCTATGTGTCAAGGCCAATAGCCAGCTATCGAGCCAATGTGCCAACTTGCTTCCTAGCAGTTAGAACACCCACCGAGAGATGGCACAGCTTTTATGTGTCAGCACCTTTTGATTTTTTTTTGTACAGTCGAGTCTCGATTATCCGACATTCGGCCATGCAACATTCCGCATTATCCGTCACTGTTCGTGGTAGATCTCGCAGGGTCAAAACGTCAATCAGCAGACAAGCAAACATAAATGACACTTTTTTTCCTTAATTTTCATAATTTTCATACGAGCGTCTTAATTAGCCTTCCATTATAGGCAAGTTTCATACGACTTTTTATGCTCGACCATATTTCTAACTTGAAATTATTCATAAGTATTCATGTTATGGCTATCTAAGTGAAGAGTGGAACTGACCTTCTAAATTGTGAGATGTGCGCAGACGTGAAAGTATTGATTTTTTTCCGAGGAACGAATGTCATTGACCTTGATATAATCTAGAGAATAACATGAACATTAATATTGATATAACCTGGAAATTGATTTAGAATTGAAAAACGAGATGACAAATTGAATTTATTTGAATATTATTTACAATTAACGCTAATTATTATAGTAACAGAACATAACCTTTGCGACAGTATTGGATTTCCAGCCTCCTTGACTTTTCGCTAATTTTCTTTCGATTGGATATACGAGAATAATCGATACTTGCGGTTTTATATTGGTCCAATGGTGATTTCTTATTGGCTGAACAACTGAATTATAATGAATAGGTGTACTTTAATGAGGTGCATTAAAGGGCTACTACCAGGTGTATAATTACTATATTTCGGTATGGTCGAGCATAAAAGTATTATTTCTCCAAAAACCTCGCCAAAACAAGGAAAATGATGTTAGACTTTTTTGTTCGTTCTATTTTAAGGAATCACATCCTACAATTAATGTACTACCTTATGTTCCACTCTCTATTTATTCCTATAATACTGCTACATTTATAGTACCACTGATCTTACTCCCAACCCCAAAAACAGTAAGTAATATAAAGAGTGCGTCAGAAAGAACGGATGGATTTCAAACTATCGATACGCAACGAGGAGAGAGATATAGTGAGGGGGACCACGACTGTTGGGTCAGCCATAGAATGCAGTTTCAGTTGAGAATATGGTGTTGGTCTGGTGTACAATGTGCTTTCATCGTAGAGACATTTTTGAAAAATGAAGAGTCTGTGATCGCCACTCAGGACTCATTTCGACATCGGATGTCACGCTAGGATTCCAACTCGGAATACAATTTTGCGGTGGCTGGCTTCATTTCGTATCACAGGTTCAACATTAAAGAAGAAATCACCTGGACGAAATTCTATTGCACTGAGATTGTCCGAGGCTACGGTAAGATCTCGCGCCCTGCGACTTCTTTCTTTGGGACCATTTGAAGGCGTAAGTTTATAAACACCGATCACATACACTGGACGAACTGAAGACAGCGATTCGTGAAGAAATCGTGGCAATTGCACCAGCTATGACTGTGAAAGTGATGGCGAATATCAGAAAACGCCTCGATGCCTGTATTGAAAGCGAAGGACATCATATGGATAATGTTGTTTTACATAAATAAACTGCATGTATTGGTGAATCTGTTGATAACAATAAATTTTTGATTTGATGAATCTTTACAATTTTCTTGCCATGTGAAATCCATCCGTTCTTTCTGACGCACCCTGTATTATACTATAACAATTATTTTATTATACATTTGTTTGTAATTTGCATTATCTGATATTTTCCCTTATCCGACCTCTTCCAGGTCCAGTTTAGGCCACATAATCAAGACGACTAGTGTATATCTATTAAATAAACTTATTTGGCACTTAGCTCTATTCGGTTTTCCACTCTACAAGTAAAGAACTAATATCAAAACTTCTCATATTGCGCTTATAGTTAGATCTTCAGAAAAAAAAACCTGCTGTCAATAGTAATTACAAGTTTGAGAAGTCAAAACTTGAATGAAATGCTTTGGGAAAACTAAATAGCCCAGAGTAGATAATGCACACACAGCTGACGGAACAGACGGCACAAGGTCGTCTGAAATGTCACGTGACAGCAACGTCATAGAATGACATCCGTGTACGTACAGGTGTGTTTTGCTTGCTTGGCCGCTTCCATGCGCCATGTTGAGTGGAGGAATGTGGAGGGAGATTGTACATACTTAGCTTGAAGCCAGAAGAAGGGATAGAAAAGAAACAATGCTGAAGTTGTAATTACCTGCATACTGTGAGACGATATAATTTACAGAAATTCTCCAAGTGAACGGTAGCTTGCTATTTGTTAAGAGTTGCAGTAAAAGTGAGGGAATTACAGTGAGTCAACAGTGCGTAATATTGAAAGTGCAGTGAGTGATATGTCTAGTACAGCAGTGGCGAGAACGTGACTCGCGAGACATTGTGGCTCGCAGTGATAGCTGTGCATTTCGCTTGATTCTAACCTCCCCAACCCCCACCCTCTCACTCACTGGAGTCAAACTCCGTTCCATTTGTATTTGTCTCTGACCTGCGAGTGGCATATGTCTCTTTCGAAACCATGTACGAAAGTTCCAAGTAGGATGGGAGGACGCATTTTTTGCTGTCAATATGATGAGAATATTAAATGTATGATTTGTTCACAAGTATTATGAGGAAAACGGTTGTATAACATAAAACGGCATTATACTACATGTTACTGATGAAACATTAAAAGGTTGTGTTATTGTTGTTATCATCATCATCATCATCATCATCATCATCATCATCATCATCTCTGTACGTCGACGCTTTTTCAGCAGATGTACGAATAATGCGGTTAGCTCTTCAATTTGAACTCACTGATTTACTATGTGATGTCAAATAAAAGCTAGATGTAAGGACTTGACAAATGTTGAACATTCAAATCTTTGCCAAACAATAAATATCCGAAGCTTCGTTCTTTCGCTTGCTCTGTTGAAGCCATGTTCGCTACAACTTACGTTTGTGAAAAATTATTTTCAACAATTAAAATAGTAAAAACCAAATTTAGATCACGATTGGCAGACAAATACCTTCGTGATCAACTACGACTGGTAGTAAGTGACTTGATTCCTCATTTTGAAACTTTGTCGCAGATACATTCTGAAGACAGTTAATTTTAGGTTGTGATATTGTTCATTTATTGTTCATTTCTTTCTTCGTTACACGTACTAAACATTAGTTTGTAGCCTTGTACTGTATAAAATTATATTTAAGTGCTTGACGTAAGGAAAATGAAAATCCGTTAATAAGTGAGACAGTTGCTTCACTTCCCCTTCGGATGTCCGCCTCCCTCCATAGGTGCTATGCACGTTGCAGGTTACACAATGGCTCGGCGCACGATTACATTTTCGCCACCGCTGGTCTAGTACATACAGTCACGAAGCTCAATACGTAGTAAATATGCATCCATAGATAGTTGCTAACCACTAGGATCGCTAATATCGCCTCATTACAGACAATGCTAAATAGTACCGGCACAGTATTGTTTCTAGTACCCTCACATGTCAAGGTTCGTGACTGTAGTCTATATATTAGACTGTGGTGATACTGTGTTTGTAGCGTGTTGTAGTGAAAATGCAGTGAGCTACAGAACTTGTTTGGTGAGTTACGATGTAAGCGCAGTGAGTTACAGTATGTGTGCAGGGTTTTGCAGTGAGCTACATACAAAGCCAGTTCAGTAAGTAATAGTAACCGTGTAATGAGTTAGATTTACAGTGGAAGTAGGTTATTAATGCGCAGTGAGTTATAGTATGTTTTTGCAGTATTTTTCAGTGAAAGTGCTGGGAGCTACAGAGCCAATTCAGTAAGTTTTATTAAACAAGTTATGCGTGAAGCTAATACGTATTGATTAGAAAATGTAAGCCACAGAGGATGTTGCAAATGTTAGCAGTGAAGAGTGTATTTAGTAGTAGCCTATAACACATTTCTTTATATGGTTTTGATTGTATATTCTCTTGTTCATTATATTATTTTCTAACTTTAACTTGTTTTGTTTATATTCCATCTTTGTAGTTCTTTAGCTTTTCTGTCATATCACTATTCTTCCTGTAGCTACCACAAGGTGAAAAACCCATTTCTAGTTAATAAATATTTGTTCATTCAAGTCTTGAAGTTCCGTAATTAACGATGCTATATTAATGAAGTCAAGAGATCAAATTCGATTTTTAAGTTTATTAGTGTCCTGTCGGTTTTATCGATAAAGTACAGATATTTTAACCTATGTGGGGACACGAAAACTCCTGGAAAGATGAATCCGCCCTAGCGGGCCTACAGCAAAATCACACATTATAACTAAATATCCTCAGAATTGTCGGAAACATGTTAACCCTCCTGCTACCAAGGTTTTTTTGCTACTTACTACGCCCTACTACCAAAGGGAGTAATACAATTACCCCCATCAAAATCATGGTACTAATCTTTTTTAAACACTTGGAATATTAACAATGCATATATTATTGATTATGGACCTACAGAAAATGTAAAAATAGAAAATAATTTTCCACTTTTTAAAACTACAGATTGATTCAAAAGTCCCGTTTAATTATGTTAAAAACGTGTACCAAAATTAATCAACTTCAGATTTGTTATTGGTGGCACTATGAAAAAATATATCAGTAAAGTTAAACTTGCTTTAGTGATAAGAATGACTAAATCTTAACAAAGTCTGAGATGATGGTAAAGAAAATGTAAGTGTCTATCGTGAAAACAACTCCAATCTGGAAAGTAGATGCTCTATTCAAACGTTGTTAATTTAATTTGAAACAGACGGTACACTTTTCTTACAAAACGTAAAGTAATCTGCAGAAAACGCAACTTCATCAAGACAAGAGGGGCGGGGGAAGAGATTTTGCGAAGAAAAAAAGCGGTTTGGCCTGCCCTTTGCGTGACAAAGCTTCGTGTCGTGGGGCCAGTATTATGTATGTGCTCCAGAGTAGAGCCAGGCGCTACAGCACATGCAAACCCCTCCATAAGATCAGCATTTTCTGTATTAATAACTACTGTAGCCAGCTCTACTCGCTACCATCTAAGCGATTGTTCTCAAGCAAGAGATTACTGAGCCTTGAAAATGTCTCAGACAAATTCAACTTCAATAATAATTGTCTCATTCAAACTCTTATACCCGCCGATATGCAAGGAGATGCGACTTAAGATCTTCAGCAGAATCGCGGACGAGAATGATTGCAAAATAAATCAAAGAAGCATACACTTTTACTAATCTTACAGTATTTAACGTGGTTAATACACTGTAGCTTACATGATTTTTCAAAATTAAAGTATAATATTATAATTAAAATTAAATGACGGCATTTTTTTTTACAAAAATGCTGAGACACATCAAACACTGGAAACAAAATATTTCTGCAATTCAAGGGTTCAGAGCCATAGTAGGCCAAGCGCCATTTATTAAAAAAAAAGGAGAAAGCAAGGGTTAAAGTTAAGTGAATACCATAGTTTAATGAAAATTGACATATCATTTAGTTTGAATGTGTATACTTTATATTACTTGCTATATGTTTCCATTGAATTATGGTAACAACTTCATTTTAAACCTTGTTTTCTACGGTTTTAGTAAATGGCGCTTGGCCCATTATGGATTTATTTATATTTTATTTTATTGGGTTATTTTACGACGCTGTATCAACATCTAGGTTATTTAGCGACTGAATGATATGAAGGTGATAATGCCGGTGAAAATGAGTCCGAAGTCCAGCACCGAAAGTTACCCAGCATTTGCTCGTATTGGGTTGAGGGAAAACCCCGGAAAAAACCTCAACCAGGTAACTTGTCCCGACCGGGATTCGAACTCGGGCCACCTGGTTTCGCAGTCAGACGCGCTGACCGTTACTCCACAGGTGTGGACTCCCCTATGGATCTGAACCCTTCAATTATTGTTAGAATTATGACATCATCGAGAACATTTCTTTGTTGTTTGGATAAAGGGAGATAAGTCATAAAAATGAGTTTGGAGATAACTGAAAATTAAACTTCGGGCCTTTACTGCAAATAACTTTCTACACAAATATATTTTTTTTTTACATTTTTGAGCTCGAAAAATTCGACGAACACTTGATTTGCTCATACCAATCTCACGAGAACATCGCCTCATTGACTTCTTTGGGGATTGTGCGAAAGCCTGCATGACAGCATCAACACACTCGTTATCGGTGGAACTTCTCTTTCTTCCGCACCGCCCTTTCAATACATCTTGCACCAGTCCGTCGACTTCAAACTTGTCTCGAATTCTTGTGATAGTTAACCTTGTTGTTGGTTGTGTTCCAAATTCAAACCTCCAACGTCATTGAATCTCAACAACATTCTCCACTTTCCAGTAACATTTCAGTATCCACTTACGTTCATCGAACGATAATTGCACCGCCATGTTTGTTTGTAAACAGATGAACATGTTGCAAATCAAGATTTTAGGTATAACTCCCTGTAAAGTTGATTTGAATAATACACGTTACTGTTCGTTAACAGAAAACCACAATTTAAGTCACACGGAGTTAGTGTGCACTCGAAGTTGGTTGATTGACGGTTGTCAGCCCACTTTGAGGTCTGTGGATATAGAGGGAAAAATTGGATCGGTGTCGTGTAGAGTTCCCGGGTAGTTCAGTTGGTAGAGCGTTGGTACGTTAAACCAGAGGTCCCAGGTTCGATGCCCGGCCCAGGAACATTTTTTCCCTCGAAATTATTCAGATGAACATGTTTCCATGCCTTCTGAATAATTTCTGTCTCACTTCTTTGCTGTGAAATAGTATTTAAAATAATATATACATTAATTTGAGACACTCTGTATCTAAAACAACAATAAAATTTGCGTTATGATTGAAATGTTAGAATTATGAATCAGAGCGCATACCTTAAGGTACGGTCACACGTCGCTACTTTTGCAGCGCTACTTTTATACGGCAGCTGCAAAAGTTGCGTCTCGTGTTCACACGTGAGCCAAAAGTAGCGCGCTGCACGCTACTTTTCGTGCTGCGCAACCCGAGTGCTGCAAAAGTTGCAACTGGAGGTTGCGAGTCTGTTCACACACAAGGCGCTACTTTTGCAGCCGCAGTCATGCTGCAGGTTCCCATCTCCGTGTTGACTTCTCAATATATATTTTGTGGTTATGTTCGCATTATTAAGAAACACATGCGAAAGCTTTCTTATCTATTATTTGCTTTTCTGTCGTATCTAGTATTCAGAAATTGACATTATTTTTACTATAAGGCTTTTAAAAACGCCTATATACTTAAATGATAACCAACAGTATATTCACGTAATCAATGTTGGCAACCCTCCTGTTTGGAACTACGCTACGGAGAATTAAAAAAATGAAGTATATCTTCACCAATTATGCTCAGACTGTGTTGTGTATTTAATAACTGTTACAAATAATTTATTTTCATCACATTTAACATTAAAATATATCCAAACAATAAAAGTATCATTGGCACATTTGGGTGGTAACACTGGTTGCAACCGCAGCAAAAGTTTCAACAAAACCGATATCAAAAATGCTGCGGCTGCAACCCTGAGAACCCTGTTCACACGTCGCTACTTTTAAGTTGCGCGCAGCATGGAAAAGTAGCGGGGAGGAGGTTCGGCAGCCGCTACTTTTCGGGTTGCACCGTTGTTCACACGTCGCAGTACGAGAGTTGCGCAGTTTTTTGTACTGCAGCGCTGCAAAAGTAGCGACGTGTGATCGTACCTTTATTCATGTTTGAAAGCAAATTCGCTTCGGTGTCCCAGCACTAACACGGTTATAGCTGAAATTAATTTTTAGTAAACATTTTTACGTATTTCATGGCGAGAGTTATTGTCAATCTCCATGTACAAGTAAGTAGGAGTAGGTTTTTAAGTTGGTATTTAATTGGTATGCGCAGTGCGTTGCGGTGATGCCAACATGTAAACAATCGTCGAGGATTCTGTTGCCATCACATGTCACGCACGACACCCTCGGTGGTCTTGGAGCCATTGTGGTTGTTCAATACACGGACGATAGAATTATCAGCATGACTTCCTTCTGTAGCGAAACAAACATGCAATTCCATCGCATATTTACTGGACGTAGTGCCCGAGTTGCGAGTTAGTTCCCGGCCCAGGTCGACGGCATTTTACATGCTTACTTACTGGCTTTTAAGGAACCCGGAGGTTCATTGCCGCCCTCACATAAGCCCACCATTGGTCCCTATCCTGAGCAAGATTAATCCAGTCTCTACCATCATATCCCACCTCCATCAAATCCATTTTAATATTATCTTCCCATCTACGTCTCGGCCTTCCCAAAGTCTTTTCCCTTCTGGCCTCCCAACTAACACTCTATATACATTTCTTGGTTCGCCCATACGTGCTACATGCCCTGCCCATCTCAAACGTCTGGATTTAATCTTCCTAATTATGTCAGGTGAAGGGTACAATGCGTGCAGCTCTGCGTTGTGTAACTTTCTCCATTCTCAGTAACTTCATCCCTCTTAGCCCCAAATATTTTCCTAAGAACCTTATTCTCAAAAACCCTCAATCTCTGTTCCTCTCTCAAAGTGAGAGTCCAAGTTTCACAGCCATACAGAACAACCGGTAATATAACTGTTTTATAAATTCTAACTTTCAGATTTTTCGACAGCAGACTAGATGACAAAAGCTTCTCAACCGAATAATAACAGGCATTTCCCACATTTATTCTGCGTTTAATTTCCTCCCGAATGGCGGTGCAATTATCGTTCGATGAACGTGTCATTTACATTTGTTACTCTTGCTCCAAGATATTTGAATTTTTCCACCTCTTCGAAGAATAAATCTCCAACTTTTATAGTTCCATTTCGTACAATATTCTGATCACGAGGCACAATAATATACTTCGTCTTTTCGGGATTTACTTCCAACCCAATCTCTTTACTTGCTTCAAGTAGAATTTCCGCGTTTTCCCTAATCGTTTGTGGATTTTCTCCTAACGCGACGGCATTTTAGTGTGCTTAAATGCAACAGGCTCAAGTCAGTGGATTTACTGGCATGTAATAGAACTCCTGGGGGACAGTAATTCCGGCACGCCGGCGACGCTGATATAATCTCAGCAGTTGCGAGCGTCCTTAAATAAAATACACTATCTACTTAAAAGTTGGAAGTTGGCCTCATGTTTCGGCGTCTACTATGCAGTTGTATGCAGATAATAATGTTCACCGGTTGGACTGACCTGCACGGAGTCCTGATCTCAATCCAATTGAGCAGGAGAGCGACACGTAATAGATTTTTAGTCATTTGTCGTGCCTTCTTGCAATCTGTACGTCTATCTCCACACTCTCTGAAAATTGGACACATGTTTACATGAATTCAATATAGTCCATAATAATTCCCCCTACAATATTTACTATTCCTCGTGAATCACCCTTGCTTATAATTAGCAAAACCTCAAAAGAAAAACTCAACAATATCACCAACACATGCGGGAATCGTACCCACGCTCGAAAGCAGTCTCCATTTAACAGGCAAACGCGTTACCGCCTGACTTTTGCCGGTTTCTTTTAGTACAGCAATTTGTTAATAGCTACTATGACATGTTTACGATCTAGAATATGTGAGTTATTTGCACATTTTAGTTATTACGCACGTGAATTGAAACGAGGGGTGAAACGTATTTGAAAAGTATCGATGTCGGTTTGTAGGGCCACACAGTGAGTTTGCGTGCAAACCCGTGACCGCGTCCCACCCAATCCTGTTTACAGGTGCCAGCTTCTTTACGCGAAACGTTTAATCAACCACGCTACGCCCCGAGGACAAAGGTGAAAATCGCAAGGTCATTCACCACATAATAGCTGTGCAACACGCCCGGGCATAGCATGGCCACTTTCGCCGCGGATCCCAAACAGAGCAACGTAAGCTGCGTTCCACACTTACGCAGGAACTAAGAAACTGAAATATGCGTGACGTCGGTGGGAGAAATGAGACTCTACTATCCACGTATGTCTTGATACACAGTGAAATGCTTATCCAAAGATTTCCATCGAAATCTTCTCGCATTTATTCAAATAAATTTCAGTTATTAAAATCACCGCATTTGATTTACACTTTCCTATTTTTTTTATTATCCAATTTAATAAACCCTATTTCACCCTGAGGTATATTAGGGTTATAATTGGTATCAAAATACATATTTTATAAGCAATAAACAATAATAAAATTATAATACAAAATTGTGGTCAAGGGTACAATTCTCATGATTTATGTACAAGAATGCACCTTAATGAAAGAATGGATTGTTTCATAAAGCCTCAAGGCATGTCTCTATATTTATATCTAATAGTTATAGGAAGAATGATGTTTTAAAATCTAAACATCCACCTCCTTCTAGACCTTCCTCCTTCCCTGACCTTCCTGATCCTACAGCACCTCGTCTATCAGTCACCAGCGAAGACGTCTTGAAATCTCTACAGAGCTTTCCACAAGGTTCCACAGCTGGTATCGATGGTTTACGACCTCAACACCTAAGGATCTGGTTTCTGTATCTGCAGGTGATTCCGGTAAACGGCTTCTTTCTTCGTTAACCGACCTTTGCAATTTTCTGTTACATGGCGACTTAGATCCTGGGATTTGTCCTGTATTTTACGGAGCTTTCCTTATTGCGATCAATAAGAAGGATGGTGGCATCAGACCTATTGCCATTGGGAACACTTTCCGAAGATTGGTATCCAAAATAGCTTGTGTTAGTGTCAAAGAAGAAATTAGTGCATATTTTAGACCGAATCAATTTGGCTTCGGTTCACCTCAGGGCTGTGAAAGTATTATTCACTCATTGCGCTCATTCATTTCCGCCAATTCTAACTCTGATAAAATCGTTCTTAAGTTAGATTTCAGAAATGCCTTCAATTGTATTGAAAGAGATACCATGTTGCAAGCTGTCAAAGTTAAAATTCCACAATGAAAATATTGTTAATCCAATAATGTTTTTTTTTCGGAAGAAATATATATATATATATATATATATATATATATATATATATATTGCTATTAAACATGTTATTTTAGAAGCAATAAATAGCGATACTAAGAGATGGCTTAAAATTTACGAATTAAATACATTATTTAGTAACAACAATTGGCAATAATCAGGTATTACAAGAAATGGCTCAAAATTAGAAATCAAGTGCCTAATTAAAATAAAAATTAAAACCAATAGTACAATATTATAGTATGCGAAATTGAAGACTTACAGTTTCATTATAGTTGATTAGAACTAATACGATTTTTTCCCCCGGAATAATTTTAACATTTTACAGTTTCACGAATAAAGGACATCAAATACTTATATGATTTAGAGTTGGTAAGTATATTGGTTAACGGTTTGGTAAATGTATAATTTAATGTGTTCAGTAACAACTCGAGCTCGTATCTTTCACGGCAAAAGACTGGACAATCATATAATACATGTTTGACATCTTGAGATTCCTCCCCACAAATGCAAGTTGCATCGTCTTTAATATGGAATCTATTTAAGCATTCCCCAAATTTTCCATGCCCAGTCAAAAACTGTGTCAGTACGAAATTTGGCGTTATTACTTTACATTTATTACGATCATAGACCGTTGGAAAATACAGCTCTTTTGTAAGAATTCCCTTATCACTATTGACCCATCTTTCGTACCATTCTTGCATATAAGAAAAAATAAATAAATATTAGTGGGAGGGGGATGTTTCACTGACGAACCAAAATACAGACTTTTATTTATTTATTTATTTATTTATTTATTTTCAAATTTCAATCGTTGTATGTATACATTTTAGACTGAAAGTGCTTTAGACATATCAGTAACAAAATATATAGAGACAGTGAACCATAAGTAACGTCATTAATTTCAGGTGTTATATTTTGAGATACGTATATCAAACAAAAAAAAAAGTAGTTAATACAATTTTGCTCGTTTTTACTTCACTTTCGACATAAAAATTGTTTTATACGAAACATTTCATAACATGTTTTCGGAAAGCCATTGATTTAATTCTCAATATGCTCAAACTTAGGAGAAAAGTGTATTATGATTAGGGCTAGGATTTTGATTACCTATAAATCATGAAAAAATATCTTAAAAACAATGCATTTATGACCTAAAAATCTTTCAAAAATGCCCTAAAATTCATCTTAAATATTTGGCTTAGTAGGAAAAGAGGTTTTGTACTAAATATTTAGTAATTAAATTAAATTCTAGTACCAACATTTAAATTTATTTAATTTTACATAATTTTTTCTAAGTAGTACACTTTTACTAATCATTTTACCTGATGTAGTTTCCATGTAGTCCACCACAAGGCCACACTTATCCGGAACTAGCAGGCATAGAGGAGTCTATATTGAAGGGGTGGTTGGACTGATCCATTACATGGGGTGTACTACGTTAAAATGGCAATATTTGTGTAGGAAAACGATTAAAATATTATACAAAATAATGGGTATTAATGGACAAAAATATGTAGAGAAAATATCAAAGGAAATAAACATCATTTTACATTAACAATTGGGATTTATAGCCGAAATTAAATGAAAATGACTAAAAAATGACCGAATAAAACAAAAAATGCTCATGAGTTGAAACAAGCAAAAAATGCAAAAAAAAATGTCCTAACAAATATGTCTTAAAACACTCAGTTTATCACATAACTTATAAATACTAAAGCAGCTATGTTTCTGGGTTACTAGAAAAAACATACAATTTCAACAAAATCCTAGCCCTAATTATGATACAAAAAATTATGGTTTATTGAACGACGCTCGCTACTGCAGATGTTATATCAGCATCACCAGTGTGCCAGAATTTTGTCCAGCAGGAGTTCTTTTACATGCCAGTATATCTACTGACATGAGCCTGCCGCATTTATACATACATAAATGTCATTGACGTGGGCCGGAATCGAATCCACAACCTCGAGCATAGAAGGCCATCGCTATACCAACTACGCTACCCAGGCCGACTATTATGAAAAATGATTTAAAGAATTTTACTTTTGTCCTTTAAATTTGCAGAAGTTCGATCCGAAAAAATGTAACAATTTAAAATTTATTTTCAGAACAAAAAGTTACATTTGTTCAGATCAAATTTTTGGACCGTTGAAAGATAAAACTAAAATTAGAACTAAATTTTAAGAAACAGTAATGGAGGAAAATGATTTTAATACTTAAAAAATAGACAAAAATGGTAAAAACAAGAATGAAAAAAAAATCTACATAAAAACTACTTATTTTGTTTTATTTCACTACATGAATTACTGCACTAAAGAGCATCGTCTGGAAATTAAAAGAAAAATGACATTTCATCTACATCCGCCCCCTAAAAATGAGTATTTCCTTTAGAATGATTTTCTTTCTTGTATCCGAGCACAGAAATCTTGTATAAATGCTGGAAAGAACGCAGAGAAAACTACTAGAAAATGCATCGGAAGTGTATCTACCCGTTACAACTGCACTCGATATCGACGGGTACTAGAAGTTCACATAGTGTGAAACTACTCGGTCTCAAGGACGTATCAGGTTTGCCTCAAATCTTCCACTTCTTGTCCCCGAACGCATGTTCTTTCTTTGAGGTGTCAATACAAAATGGCACAAGAATCCAGACATTCAGGGAGTAGAAATTCTGGAAAGAACGCAGAGAAAACTACTCGAAAATACATTGGAAGTGTATCTACCCGTTACAACTGCACTCGATATCGTCGAGTACTAGCAGTTCACACCGTGTGAAACTACTCGGTCTCAAGGACGTATCAGGTTTGCCTCAAATCTGCCAGTTCTTGTCCCCGAACGCCAGTTCTTTCTTTGAGGTGTCAATACAAAACGGCACAAGAATCCAGACATTCAGGCAGTAGAAATGCTGGAAAGAACGCAGAGAAAACTACTCGAAAATGCATCGGAAGTGTATCTACCCGTTACAACTGTACTCGATATCGTCGAGTACTAGCAGTTCACATCGTGTGAAACTACTCGTTCTCAAGTACACGTCAGGTTTGCCTCAAATCTGCCAGTTCTTGTCCCCGAACGCCAGTTCTTTCTTTGAGGTGTCAATACAAAATGGCACAAGAATCTAGACATTCAGGGAGTAGAAATGCTGGAAAGAACGCAGAGAAAACTACTAGAAAATGCATCGGAAGTGTATCTACCCGTTACAACTGTACTCGATATCGTCGAGTACTAGCAGTTCACATCGTGCGAAACTACTCGGCATCAAGGACATGTCAGTTTTGCCACTTTTTGTCCCCGAACGCCAGTTCTTTCTTTGAGGTGTCAATACAAAATGGCACAAGAATCCAGACATTCAGGGAGTAGAAATGCTGGAAAGAACGCAGAGAAAACTACTCGAAAATGCATCGGAAGTGTATCTACCCTTTACAACTGTACTCGATATCGTCGAGTACTAGCAGTTCACATCGTGCGAAACTACTCGGCATCAAGGACATGTCAGTTTTGCCACTTCTTGTCCCCGAACGCCAGTTCTTTCTTTGAGGTGTCAATACAAAACGGCTCAAGAATCCAGACATTCTGAGCATCAAAATTTGGTGACATGAGGGCACGAAAGAAAATGAAGACGACTTGAATCAATAAGCCCGCTGCTCCATCTGTATTCCGCACTATGGCCTATCCCTTACGGACTATTGACCAGAAGAACCGGGTAAGGCAGGCAGCACGTCTCTGAAACCGCTGAGGCTTGCCCCAGAAATACAAAGCAAATTTATACATCCCAGAGGGAGAAACCAAACCTAATTTTTTTTCGTTTGGACCTGAAAATTGAAGTGAAGTCTAACACAGCGAATTCACGTGTACAGTGAAAATTTAATAAATCTAGTATACAATCCTTTAGGAATTGAATTTCTGACCCACTCAATACTGCTTATATTTTTTCACGTAGCCGAGAAAATTGACCACCGGCATCTGAGAAAAGAAAATCTATGTAACGTTCTGCAGCTTCGAGCGGAAAGAGGGGAAAACGCGAAGATGGGACGAAGCTTCACTTGCGAACACTTCCGTCATAACCCTTATGGCAGAAAAAAATATATATAGAACCTATCACCAAACGCGGAAGAGTAGAGAATTTTCTCGAAAAGACGTCGTTCACATTTCGCCATTTCTTAACCGCGCACTCTCAGAAAGGAAGTTTTAGGGCCGATTTTATAAACCATTTAATCTTAGATCAGAGGTTAAATTGATCCTCACTGTAGCTGAATTTGGAATTTTGTGTTGTATAAAGTCTAATCTGAGATTAATTTGTCTCAAACTGAAGTCAACTTTGACTGAAGAAATTTCTCCGATTAAGTTAGATGATCTAAGTTCAGTTATTTCTTTTCTTTTTGAAATATACGAGTGACAGATTGTGCAAATAAAATATCCATTAGGCCTATTATTATTATTATTATTATTATTATTATTATTATTATTATTATTAATATTAATATTAATAGATATGGGATGTACATTTATACACACCTTATCAAACCTTATCTAACCTGTCACATAATACACACCTAATCTAACCTAACCTATCACATAATACTACACACTTCATCAAACCTAACCTAACCTTTCTCATAATACTGCACACTTAATCAAACCTAACATAACCTGTCACATAATACTACACACTTAATCAAACCTAACCTAACCTGTCACATAATACACACCTTATCAAACCTAACCTAACCTGTCACATAATACCACACACCTGTAGTAACATTCCTCACATTTAGTATCCTTTCGTTTTCATGTATTGCCGGCTCTGCCAATCGTGTCGTTTTCCATCTAGTGGAAGTGGATCGTACTACTAATTCGAAGAAGAAACAATGGCGACTTTCATAATAATTACATTGTACATGTTTCGTGATATAGGCCTACTAAATGTGTTAATGTAGTAATCATAATTATCTATATATAGTACAATCAAATTTGAAATGTGTTGTGGTTGGTGATTTATATCACCACATTGGCAGTGATAAAAGTGTGCAATATTCGTTCAGTGGCTGTTGGATGCTCTAGATTGACTTTTGTTTGCTTAAATGGACATCTTCGTCAAAAGAAAATAATATACGCGATATAATATTATAAAGACAATGAAACTAGCGTATTTCCTAATAGAATAGACGAAAGTGTTTTTACATTAGGCAAGTCACGGGAGCGGAATTACCACGCTCTCAAAACACGGAGAGAAGTAACAAAAGGACAATGCAATACAGTAACTCACCTCTAACGCATTTGCAGACATCGTCACCTCTCACACACATTTAGAAACACACGCACATGCGATTAATTTGACTTTATTGAACCCACAGTACTCACTGGATTTCTGTAGTATCCGCCATATTGTTTACCACAGTGACGTAGAGTACGTGCATTATGGGTAACAGCTACAAGCTTCTTCACTTTACGTACCATTTGTTACTTTGTATGCTCTTTCATAGAAACGTAACTGATAAATACATTCATTAAGATTTATTTTGGCCTTTATACAATGAATTTATACACCATACAGTATATGTATAGACTACATACAACTGCTGTTTTTCAATTTCTATCCTGTATCATATAAGTACTAAATATAATATTTAGACGTTCATTTTATTTCGCATTCAGAACCCAGATTAGCCAAAACTGATGTCCTACATAGGCCCAGAAAGCCTAGAAGTAACTAATCAAGGAAACCTCCCAAGTGTAAGACAAGTATCGTTAAATGAAATATTATTACTGCATGAGGGGTTAGGTACAGCTTACTGGAGTAAAATTTTGGAAATATTCAACATTCATCTTTCAGCATATCTATTCCACACCTCTGGAACTCTCTCCCTGACCATGTCAGAGACTGTCGGTCAATATCAAAATTCAAATTTAAATTATCAAATCACATTCTAGTTCATGGAATTGCTTCTTGAACACCTGTCAGGTTGCGCAACTTCGGCTTAAACCATGACATATAGTAAACATTGTAACTATGCTGTTGTAAAATTGACAATTAATATTTAATGTCTTTATTATTATTATTATTATTATTATTATTATTATTATTATTATTATTATCATCATCATCAGTTATCACTATCATCATTGCTATCTCTGTTTTCTTTCTTTTTTTCTTGAATTAGCTCGATGAAAGCCCTATAGCGTTCTTTTGACTGTTGACTCTCTATAGGGCTTTAATTTAATATGTATTATTTTCAACAGTGTTTGTATTTGAATAATTTCGAGGGAAAAATTGTTCCGGGGCCGGGCATCGAACCCGGGACCTTCGGTTTAACGTACCAACGCTCTACCACTGAGCTACCCGGGAACTCTGCCCGACACCGATCCAATTTTTCCCTCTATATCCACAGACCTCAAAGTGGGCTGACAACCGTCAAGCAACCAGCATTGAGTGCACACTAACTCTGTGTGACTTAAATTGTGGTTTTCTGTTAACGAACAGTGACGTGTATTATGCAAATCACAATTTAAGTTACACGGAGTTAGTGTGCACTCGAAGTTGGTTGCTTGACGGTTGTCAGCCCACTTTGAGGTCTGGATATAGAGGGAAAAATTGGATCGGTGTCGGGTAGAGTTCCCGGGTAGTTCAGAGGTAGATCGTTGGTACGTTAAACCAACGGTCCCGGGTTCGATGCCCGGCCCCGGAACAATTTTTCCCTCGAAATTATTCAAATCAACTTTACAGGGAGTTATACCTGAAATCTTGATTTGCAGTGTTTGTATTTCTTTTTTGTATTTATATGTGCTATCTGGTAGGATGGAAGAGAAGGCCTTATGGCCTTAATCCTGTCAGAATAAATAAATAAATAAATAAATAAATAAATAAATAAATAAATAAATAAATAAATAAATAAATAAATAAATAAATAAATAAATAAATAAATAAATAAAACATTTTTTCCTCCATTACTGTATCTACTACAATAATGAAAATTAGTATGTGCAAAACACTGTCCTTCTGCTATATGAAAAAAGAATATATTTTTACGATTAAAAAACTATTTACATTTTTTTTTTAATTCAGTTCACTGTGCAGTGACGAAGCGCTTCCCACATAACTAAAAACTATCCAACATTCTGTGATGAAATTTTGTGTGTGTAGGCCTATTTATGCATGTCATATCTAAAATATGATGCAAGCTCACCTCTCTACCTTTGATAGATTGTCTCATAAAAATCAATTAATTTATTTCTTTTTATTTTAGTAGGTTATTTTACGACGCTTTATCAACAGCTTAGGTTATTTAGCGATTGAATGAGATAAAGGTGATAATGCCGGTGAAATGAGTCCGGGGTCCAACACCGAAAGTTACCCAGCATTTGCTCATGTTGGGTTGAGGGGAAAACCCCGGGAAAAACCTCAGCCAGGTAACTTGCCCCGACCGGGAATCGAACCCGGGCCACCTGGTTTCGCGGCCAGACGCGCTAACCGTAAATTCATTTAAAATGATCAAATATCAGTATTTTCTTCCAACACAAAATAAAAAATAGTACATTATGCAACGAGCCTATAATGATAGTAATTAAGAAGCGAGTATGGATGTTTATGAAACTCGCTTGCGCTCGTTTCATAATTTTCATACGAGCTTCTTAATTACCATTATAGGCGAGTTTCATACGACTTTTTATGCTCGACCATATTTCTAACTTGAAATTACAGTATTCAGTTGTACCGGTATACATTTTATTTGTATCTGACAAGATCGGAAGTGACCTTGTTCTAGGTCGTGAATTGTGAGATGTGCGCAGACGCGAAAGTATTGATTTTTTCCGAGGAACAATAATGTCATTGACCTTGTGTAATCCGTTAAACTTGGTATAACTTTGATTATTGAATTCGACATTGAAAAACGAGATGACAAATCGAATTTATTTGAATATTATTTACAATTAACGCTAATTATTATAGTAACAGAACATAACCTTCTGCGACAGTATTGGATTTCCAGCCTCCGTGACTTTTCGCTAATTCTCTTTCGATTGCATATCCGAGAATAATCGATACTTGCGGTTTTATAACTGTACAAAGCTGACTCGTTATTGGCTGAACACCTGTAAGCTGAGTTGTCATTGGCTGAAAACACCTGAACATTAATGAGTAGGTGTACTTTAATGACATGCATTAAAGGACTGCTACCAGGTGTATAATTACTATATTTCGGCATGGTCGAGCAAAAAAAATATTATTTATTAAGGAATGTAGTTGAAAGTGCATGATATTGTAAAGTATAGGAATCCAGTATAAACTTTAATTATACTTTCTGTAATTTTTTTTAAACAAAAAACTTCACTTTCAATTGAGTAACAAGCTTGTTTTCAACATTTATCGGAATTTGAACATCATTCAGTGCTCGAGATGTCTCACTTCAAGTCTAAAATTGACAACTCTGGTATGCATTCTTTAGTGACCAGGATTTTCAGTAAATCGTAACGGATTTGAAAACCTTCGAAAATCTTTACTTTTTATACTAACGTGATGAAGTGTACTTCGAAGCATTCTTGTGGTAGGTTTTATTCTCATTTTCTTCAATATAATTTTGAAAGTATGGGAATCTAGTATAAACTTTAATTAAATTTTCTGTATTTTTTATGTTTTTAAACAAACAATTCCACTGTAAACTGAGTAATAAGCTTGTTTTCAAAATTTATCGGAATTTGAACATCGTTCTGTGCTCGAGATGTCTCACTTCGGGTCTAAAATTGACAATTGTGGTTTGCATTCTTTAGTAACCAGGATTTTCCATTATCCATCTAAATTAAAACAGACGGTAGTACAGACACTCATTCTACCTCACTTCGATTATTGCGATGTTTTGTTCAGTGATCTCAGGATTGATTCCGCTCAGAAACTACAGCGTGTTCATAACGAGTGCATCCGCTTCATTTGTAATGTTCGATACTATGATCATATCTCACCTTCTTTCGAGAAGTTATCATGGCCTGGGTTAAATGAGAGGAGAAATCTGTAGTCACTTTCTCTCTTTTATGGAATTATGCACACTTCATCCCCTTATTATTTATTCGCTCGTTTTCATACTCTCTCTCGCTATCATAATATTAATACTCGATCACAACGCGATAACACGCTAGAAATTCCACTTCATACATCATCTCTGTATTCCTCATCTTTCACTGTTCCTACCTCTCGTCACTGGAACTCTCTGCCGCCTGAAGTCAAGGGCTGTCGAACATTGAAATCTTTCAAATCCAAGTTAGAAAATTATCTTACGATGAATTGCCGAACTAACTTACTATTATGACAAGTGTTGTATTGCATGTTACCACGTATTCACATTTTTTTCTGTTCTAGTGATATTTAACTTATTTTATATTTTTGTTTCATATTTTCCGATAATGGTATATCTATAATGTGATAAGTTGAGCTATATATAATCATTATTTTCCTTACTGTGTGTATTTAAGAATATTGTATTCATTGTATTCTTTGTACTGCACTATTTTATTACTACTATTAGTATTATTATTTTTACTATTCTTATCATTATTATTATTATTATTATTATTATTATTATTATTTACTTACTTACTGGCTTTTAAGGAACCCGGAGCTTCATTCCCGCCCTCACATAAGCCCGCCAGTGGTTCCTATCCTGAGCAACATTAATCCAGTCTCTATCATCATATCCCACGTCCATCAAATCCATTTTAATATCATCCTCCTATCTACGTCTCGGCCTTCCCAAAGGTCTTTTTCCCTCCGGCCTCCCAACTAACACTCTATATGCATTTCTGGATTCGCCCATACGTGCTACATGCCCTGCCCATCTCAAACGTCTGAATTTAATGTTCCTAATTATGTCAGGTGAAGAATACAATGCGTGCAGTTCTGTGTTGTGTAACTTTCTCCATTCTCCTGTAACTTCATCCCTCTTAGCCCCAAATATTTTCTTAAGCACCTTATTCTCAAACACCCTTAGCCTATGTTCCTCTCTCAAAGTGAGAGTCCAAGTTTAACAACCATAAAGAACAACCGGTAATATAACTGTTTTATAAATTCTAACTTTCAGATTTTTGACAGCATTATTATTATTATTATTATTATTATTATTATTATTATTATTATTATTATTATTATTATCAATAATTGTCTTATTTTTTATACTTTGTAAGTCATTTATTTCGATCTGCTGTTCACATTTTATTATGCTTTCTCCTTTCTTTCTGTATTTTATATATTATGTCTGATTTCTACTTACTTATTGTTTACATTTTCTTATTATTACCTTATTCAGTTTTGTGTGTAAAATTGTAGTGTACTTTGTAAATATGTACTGTTTTTTGTAACGCTGTTTTACTCCTGGTTGAGTGTTAGAGAAGGCCGTATGGCCTTAACTATGCAGGTTAAATAAATCATTATTATTATCATTATCATTACTATTATTATTATTGTTATTATTATTATAATTATTATTATTATTTTCAGTAATTCGTAATGGATTTGAAAACCTTCGAAAATCTTTACATCTTATACTAACGTGATGAAGTGTACTTCGAAGTATTCTGGGGGTAGGTTTTCTTCTCATTTTCTTCAATATCATTTTGAAAGTATGGGAATCTAGTATAAACTTTAATTAAAATTTCTGTATTTTTTATGTTTTTAAACAAACAACTCCAACTGTTAACTGAGTAATAAGGTTGTTTTCAACATTTATCGGAATTTGAACATCGTTCAGTGCTCGAGTTATAATTATATAAGAAAACATTTAGCCACCATTGTGCTTGACAATATTTCCAGCGATATTTTTTAATAGAATTTGGAGGGATTTAATTACTTTTAAGATAAACTTGGCGAGATTGCGGAGACATGCTGGCAACACTGGTAGAAAGGTTACAAGGATCCAGCACGTATCGGAAGTTGAGCGATCACAGCCCTATCTACACCTGGACGATACTCTGGATCAAAGCCATATAAAGGCAGGCTCCCGGTATTTCCCTCGAGTCATTTAAAAAGCGCACGAAAATACGTCACTCTATCCGGTCTCTGATATGAAACTCTAGACGTCAAGCAGATAGTGGCATCGCTCTGTCATGCCGCTACCAAGACGTCGCTTGTTCTGCATACACAAATCTGTGTTCTACACGTCATACAAAGTCTGGTTATACAGGGACATCACTTTATTTTTACTAACATTTTTAACATTAACCTGGCTATACTCGGAAACACTGTTACCCCCCTTCCGTTACAGGAGTTTGGTCTTACTAGTGCAATATGTAAACAAATCATTTTACTAGCTATAGGAGGAGAGAAAAGTAGTGTATCCATTTATGTTACGGGGAAATATAGTATTACGATTTTCAGTTTGGTCATTACTTTACAGTATTTTATCAAAAAACAGTAGAATAGTAACAATTTTTTTTCAGAAACTCAAGTCTTCAGGCGGTTATATACATTATGTAATGTCTACTTTATTCAGCATATTACTAACCTAACTTATTCCTGAGAATTTTGTGAGCACTTCCGTAAGAAACCCCAATTTCTACAGCTAACTTCTTGACCGAATTATTACGACCTCGCTGCATCCTTTCTCTAGCATCTTGTGTCACCTTTGTTGGCCATCTTACACTTTTCTTCCTTTCTGTACACTCTGTTGCTCTAAATTTATCTACCAGATTAATGACATTTCTACGAAAATATTCCCTAATGATATAATCAGGAAATTGTGAAAAAAAAAAAAAAAAAAAGAAAAACTGTTGTTCACATTCGGTTACATTGTAATTCCAGTTTCCATCATCATTCTTCATACCTACAAACAGTAAAATAAAACTCTTCTTTAAATAATGCTGTTAAGTACCGCACCATATTATAGGGTATCATACTTTCGGTAACTCTAATTTCACTTGTGCTCAGTTCGCACAGATAAATTCAGTTATGCTACACACCATACCTGTGTAAAAATAAACTTCAATAATATAAGCTCTTTCTTCTACAGAAAACGCAACATATTTCTGAAACACACTGTACTTTGTACTGTTTACTTCACTGCTAGCAACAGCGGCCGTAAGTTTGTGTGACTGACGTTAGCAAGGACATTAGTGAAAGGGGTGGGAGTCAAGTACATTTAGAAACGCAGGTACAATAAAAAGTGTAGTAAAAATAGAATGATGTCCCTGTAGAAAGCTTTATGTTGGGCAATAAATGCTTATTTGTCCTGCAAATTCTAATGAACTAAATTACAATTTGCTGATCCGTAGTTGCGCTAGGGAGTGGGTACGATTTCCGCTTGGGCAGGTTACCCGGTTGTTTTTTTTTTCCCCCAAAAAGTAAGGAAATTGTCAGGTGCTACCGCGCACCTCCTATATTATAGTACTTACTTCGAAAAGAAAAAGGTCTTCATAATGTATTTGTTTTATGGTCATCTTATATTCAGGCCTACGTATCGTCATTTGAATGTCTGTGTGTATATATATATATATATATATATATATATATATATATATATATATATATATATATATATATATATTCGAATGATTGCCATTTCAATATTTAATTAATTAGTGTAAGTGTCCGCAGTATTTTTCATAAGTGTTAAAACTGACTAAAGGCTCATTCACAATGAAAATTAAACATAACGTAAGCGTTAACTTAAAAATGTAAACGTTACGGTAAAATCAAGAACATTTACGATGGGAACATGAACATAACCGCAAAGATACTTGGTAACCATGGAAACATAACAACGACGCTATTTCCTCATATTCTGTCGTATACATCAGCGATCCACGATTGTGTAGACCTACTGTTTGCAAATCACGTACACATAAGCATGAAAGTTTGGAGTTTGCAAACTTTCATGTTAACGTCTAACGGTAATGTTTATGTCAATGCTTATGTGCATCATTATGAATGATCCCATTTGATAACCTGGGCGCAAACTTCTGTGTTTATATTACGGTTATGTTTAATTTTCACTGTGAATGGGCTTTAAGATTTGCGTAGGCGTTGCAAGGGTCTCGTAAATGTTTAGTGCTTTTTTCCTCTTAGTGCTAAGTCTGAATATTTATGTTGTGATTTGTATTTGTATTGTTTTGTTATTTACTAATCTTTTGTAATTTGTTTTGTATTGGCATGTTCTTTTGTGTTTTCTTCTGTATTTGTGTTTTACTGCGTTATTTTTGTTGTTTTATATTGTTTTTTTTAGTAAATTGTGTTTTTTTCCTCTTTTGTACTGTACCAACCTGGGGCCTATTGAATAAAATATACTAGTGACAAGTGGCAATTCGCCATTATATGGATGACAAACGATAAATCTTAGTCATTTCTGTTGCATAACACAATTTTACTAATTCGTCATGACTAGTATATTTTACAAGTGAAAGGCAGCCATATTGACAAAATTGTTTCAGAATATTGCGAAAAGACTAGTGCTATAATAATAAAATCAGATTTAAGTATTATTTAAATTTGCATTTATTTAATTAAGAAAGAAGAAAGACAATCGTAGTCTGTGATGCACACAAAATATTCAACATTTATGTGTTTCATTGTTGTAAAAATTTCGCGAATCTATCTTTTCGTCATGTTTCTCAATAAAGTATAAAAGAAGTAAACGATATACAGACGTGGACAAATTATTAACAAAATTGACGATTTTTATGATAATTCCATTTACAAAATTTGACTTTTCAATTTAGACTACAGTTGACAATTTTGCATATTTCTATCATTACAGTAAATATAAATATGCAAAAATGTAGGCTATTCTAAATTGAAGAGCCAAATTTTGTAAAAGATATATAATAAAATCTTCAATTTTGCTAATAATTTGTAAATATGCAAAAATGTCAACTGCAGTTTAAAGTGGAGAGTCAAATGTTGTAAAAATATATAATAAAATATTCAATTTTGCTAATAATTTGGAAATATCCAAAATGTCACCTGTAGTCAAAAATGTAGGCTATTCTAAATTGAATAGTCAAATTTTGTAAAAATATACAAAAAAATCTTCACTTTTGCTAATAATTTGTAAATATGCAAAAATATCAATTGTAGTCTAAATTGAAGAGTCAAATTTTGTAAAAATATACAGCGCAAATCTTCAATTTTTCTAATAATTTGGAAATACGCAAAGATGTCAACTGTAGTCTAAATTGAAGAATCATATTTTGTAAAAATATATAATAAAAATCTCCAATTTTGCTAATAATTTGTCCACGTCTGTATTACTGTTTAGACAGTTTTCTTGTAATTTGATAAAGGAATTAAAATCAAAATAAATTGAAACAACTCCACACATGTGTGTTAGTTCTTGAACTACCCGCTTGGTCGCTAAGTGCTCTCGAAGACGTTCGTTCTCTCCCCCACAACGCCACCCTTCGAGCGTAATCCGAATCTCAGCGCTGAGTAATCTGATGGCATCACGGTATTCCGAATTTCACCGATGGAGTCACTGATGCTACACCGGTGTCGCACCGGTGCCATCAGCTTGCAGAGGTGGTGGCAGTCTCCATCAGCCGCCATCAGTGACTCTGATTGGTTCTTGTATAGAGCGGGAATTAGCAGACGAATGATATCGTGCACTGTTGTGTCATGGCGGTGTTTTCTGCTTTAGTTCTGCTGTATTGTTTGTCATGAGCACAACGTAAAAACAATATGTTAATGGCTTATGAGCGAACATGTCAACGGACCAGTTATTACTACCGGTTCAAGAAATAAATTATTTATGCTCTCTTTTCTTTGAACGAGATGGCAGTACGTAAATTTCGCAAAATTTTGCTAGCGTAGCACAGACAACAACTTGTACAGTCGCCATGACAGCCATCGATCCTTCCAGCAATTTTGTTCCTATTTCGCTGCAGCATGACGTCATTGTTGTCCACCGGTCCGGTGAGATTCGGAATACGCTGAAGGCCACTAACTAGCAATGACGTCATTCATTCAAATTGACTGGCGGGAAGGGTCGAAAATATTTGATCACACGGTATAATCTATTGTTCTCCAACCAGGAGATCAACCGTGAAAGGAATGTGCTTACTATTGCGTCATCTATTGGAGCGAAGTATATAGATAATATTATCGTTATAACGTCAGTTTAAAAACCATGCGCTCTCCTGCATATGTTATTTCCTGTATGGAGGGATTAAAAGACCAGGAGATTAACAGTGATCTAATTTTGTAAATAGGGTGGTATAAAAATATGTGTATCAGTGTTATTGTTTGTGCTATGAGAGCTAGCCAATAGAGATACGAATGCCCACGTGTGTGACCTTATGACATGAACATTCATTCATAGCATTACCCCGCTGCGTTTCATTCCGCAGTAGAGTTGGGCAACACGATTCTTTTTCAGAAGTCGATTCCAACGATTCAATCACACATTACGAATCGATTCTAACGATTCGTTCACGATTCTTCTTAGTCTGCGATTCGAACTATTCTTTTGAATCGTCAACGAGTTCACGATTCTTCCTACTCTGCGATTCCAACGATTCGTCAACGAACGACTTACAGGACACTTTCCTTTGCAAACCACGCGTAGAACAAAAACGTTCTACATCTCTCGCATAGATGGCATAAGAGGCGAGACATTGGATTGTCTCTTTCTCATTGGCTGGAACCACCAGCATAACCTCCATTAATCTACAAAATTACCCAAGATAATGTTTCTAAATTGTAATTTATCAACTGAACCTTATTACGAAGTACATTTTTTGCATTACATCTCTATTTAACTATGCACATTTCAGGTTTGTGTCCATTATTTTGCATACTTAACAAATGCAGTACATATTTTGATTTCACTCTCGCTCGGGAGTATTCGACACGGTTCGGAAATGTCCGTTGACAGTTTACATCAAACAACTAATAGAATTGTGGGTTACGATACCATGCCGATTCCTTACTATTCTTTTGAACGATGATTCGTTACGATTCTTTAGAACGACGATTCGTTGATACCACGAATCGATTCTTACGATTCTTTATTATTAGTCGTTCGAATGAACGATTCGTTCACGAAACGACCCAACTCTATTCCGCAGAGACTTTCTCGTGGTTGGAGAACAGTATTGTCCAAGCCCGGAATCGAATCACGAACCGCTGGGTTGGAGAGCAAACAGATACGATACTAGATACAACGGCGGTCTTGTACCACTTTTGCTTTCAATTTTTCAAGTTTTAACAAACCAAATGCGACCAGCACAAACTCAGAAGTAAGAAGGAAAAATAGTGCATAAAGTATCCAATAATCCCAAGGCCCCAAATTCACTGATGGAATCGAAACCCGGGCGTCTGGCCACTTCAACAATCGGGCTGTGATGTCGTATTTGAAGGAAGAAAGTTCTGGAGCTCTTCTTCCTTAGCCATGCAAAGGGAATTGTGTTATAAGTTTGTGTGAATCCCGCTGCCTGCGCCACAAGTTTCTTGGATGAGAGATGTGTCGATTTCTCTGAAGTCTAGCGCATACTACTCACTCCGATATCGTCCGTATGGGGGCACATTCTGATGCCAACCTCCGACTTGAGCAAAGTGGTATACGCAGGAACGAATAATGCAATTTAGTTCTGTGCTTTCGTCTACCGTACTTCGTTCCTTTCCTACAATTGCATTCACTCTTCCCTCTGCTCTGCAGTTATTATGGCCTACAATCTGCCAGAGCTTCACTTGTCATAAAAAAGGGCTGACGCACTCTTCCTACACAGCGGAGCTAGACTTCGTGACGACGTAGCGAGACTCGCATAACACCAAATTAATTTTGTGTAGAACATGAGACCACGTCCACCACATCTCTCATAGGGATTACAGCGGTTCGGCGTGCAGGGATCACATTCATACGTTACGTATTTTTCTTATATATAAAGTCCGTTCAGTGTACTTTTAAACCTGATGTCAACAAAACAAAATTATATTCATCCGCACAGGACACTGGTACAAAAAAAAATAAGAGTAAGTATAAAGAAATCCTAGGAACCTCCGAAATTACTTCGTTAGTCAAATGTCGTTATATCGAAATACCTTACTTTTTAAAGAAAAAAGCATGTTCGTTCATATACTTGGTGAACAATATAGAGCAGAACAGGTTTCACGGCCGGCCGTCTATGCGCGCGGAGGTGGGGGACTCAAGGCCGCACGACCCAGTGAAACCTGTTTTGCTCTGTACTGTTCACCCAGAACTTCTACAGGGACATCACTTTATTTTTACTAACATTTTTAACATTAACCTGGCTATAGTCGGAAACACTGTTACCCCCCTTCCATTGCAGGAGTTTGGAGTTGCTAGTGCAATATGTAAACAAATCATTTTACTAGCTATAGGAGGAGAGAAAAGTAGTGTAACCATTTATGTTAAGGGGAAATATATTACGATTTTCAGTTTGGTCATTACTTTACAATATTTTATCGAAAAACAGTAGAATAGTAACAATTATTTTCACAAACTCAAGTCTTCAGGCGGTTATATACATTATGTAATGTCTAGTTTATTCAGCATATTACTAACGTAATTTATTGCTGAGAATTTTGTGAGCACTTCCGTAAGAAACCCCAATTTCTACAGCTAACTTCTTGACCGACTTATTACGACCTCGCTGCATTCTTTCTCTAGCATCTTCTACAGCATCTTCTGTCACCTTTGTTGGCCATCTTACACTTTTCTTCCTTTCTGTACACTCCATTGCTCTAAATTTATCTACCAGATTAATGGCATTTGTACGAAAATATTCCGTAATGATATAATCAGGAAATTGTAAAAAAAAAGTACCGTACCATATTATAGAGTATCGTACTTTCGGTAACTCTAATCTTCACTTGTGCTCAGTCCACACAGATAAATTCAGTTATGCTACACACGATAACTGTGTGAAAATAAACTTCAATAATATAAGCTCTTTCTTCTAAAGAAAACGCAACATATTTCTGAAACACACTGTACTTCGTAATGTTTACTTCACTGCTAGCAACAGCGGCCGTTGGTTTGTGTGACTGACGTTAACAAGGACATTAGTGAAAGGGGTGGGAGTCATGTACGTTTAGAAACGCAGGTACAATAAAAATTGAAGTAAAAATAAAATGATGTCCCTGTACTTATGATGTAGACTCCGCATATTTGGCAATAAAATATTCGTAACATCCTTAGACCACGACGCCACGGCGCGGGACGCACATTTAACAAAAGCCTTTAGATATGAACATTCAAAAATAATAATAATAATAATAATAATAATAATAATAATAATAATAATAATAATAATAATAATAATAATAATAATAATAATAATAATAATAATAATAATTTATTTTAGCTGGCAGAGTTAAGGCCGTAAGGCCTTCTCTTCCACTCAACCAACAAAAGTATACATTCATAATATGTATGCACTTACAAAGAATTCAACAATTTGATTTAGATAAGAGCTACATGCATACAAGAGTTATTTACGAATTAAACAACAAAATACTATGAACTATTAATTAAACACTGAAATACAAACTATGTAGCAGAATTAAGCTAAAATAGAATGTTAATATATGTCAAATAATGTTAGATAATAGAAAGAGATTATTATGAGACAATTTTGAAAATACAGCACTATCAGGGTGCATGTCCAAAGGAAGGAGTAACAATGTAGACAGTGATAGTTTAAGTCAGTATGATTGGAGTGAAATGCTAAGAAGGTTATCTTTTAAGCTGTTTTTTAAAGTGTTTATTGTCTTGGAGCCCCTAATACTTTGTGACAGGGAATTCCATTGTCGCGAGGTGGATACTGTAAAAGATTATGAATAACGAGGTGTTCTATGAAGAGGTATACTTAACGCGGCACAGATAAGTGATCTGGTATTTACGTCGTGGTTGGAGTAGGCTATAGATAAGAGAAACGAGACGAAAGGTAATTGGTGTTGAAGTGTGCAGAATTCGAAAGCGTAAAGACAAAGAGTGTAAAGTTCTACGTTCTTTAAGTCGGAGCCACGAAAGACTTGCGAAGGACGGTGATATGTGATCATATCGTCGGATGTTGCATACGTATCTGACGCACATATTCTGAACTCGCTGTAACTTGACTGACAGTTCAGAACTTAGGTCACTTAAGAAAACGTCAGAATAATTGAAGTGCGGCATTACTAGGGTTTGTACTAGGATAAGTTTTAGTTGCTGGGGCAAGAAGTTTCTTAAGCGACTCAAACAGATTTTTTTTATCGTTTCTTTAACTTGAAAATTCCAATTTAGATTATCGAAAAAGAAGCCAAGATTTTTTTACGACAGATGAATAAGGGATAGGCATTTTTCTAAACATTCGATATCTCGTCATAACTCCTATGATAATCAATCGCGTTTTAACAGAGATACTATTTCATATTATCAACAGGGAATATTTTATTCTGAAGTGAGATACCGTACGAAGAGGGGTCGCTATTCCCTCCTAGACTATAACATGTAGCTCGCTATGTTCTCATTATCAGGTCACGTGTTTGGCACGTGCCCTCACGAACAACACATTTAATTTGGCCACCTATATACTGAGTCTAGTTCAACAAGAATAAGGGTTTACTCATATAGTATCTTTCTTCAGATATGCCATATCGATTCATCGCCGTTGAATGGAAGGAAATACTGCCATCTGAAGATATCGGCAATTTTATTGAAATTTCGACCTGAAGGAAAGTCTTTTTACGTTTCTGGAATTTTGCAGATATCGCATTGACTTTTCTTCTCATAATAATGCACTGTCTTGGATCACAACTACAAGCCGTGCCTCGTGCCGAGAGTTCTCCTCCGAGCTACTGCGAACGCCGGGACGTCTGGTGTCGGATTATTCCATGTGTGTCACTCAACGGAAAGATTGCGATTGTAACCAAACTCAAGTCACAAGTGCGAGACGTAAGACCAAACAGATACTAGTATTGACAAGGAAGAGCCACAGTCTAGTATATACAGTCACGAAGCTCAATACGTAGTAAATATGCATCTACAGGTAGTTGCTAACCAGTAGGATCGCTAATATCGCCTCATTACTAGGGAGCGGATTTTTATGTGCTAAAAAATTTAAATATATTTATTTTTATGTGCTAAAAAGTACGAAAATATTTGCTAAAAATAAAAAAAAAAATTAATATGGCAAAAATACCTTACCTGGCTTGAAAAAAAAATTACTAGGTACTCACCAACCACACATGAGTGCTAGTAGTTGGCCGAGAATTTCAGTGAACAACAAATGTCATCTCCAAATTCTCCATCACAAATGCATGCCGATTATCTCTGAACAACGACTTATACTGTGAAAGCGATCTTTCCACATCACAGGACGTCAGACGTGCATATTTAAAAAGAATGTCACAAACACATACACCGTCAACTTCACCTACAGACACATCCTCCAATACTTGAGCAACTTTACACATTTTTTTATATCCACTGTTTTTCCCAAACACAATCTGGAATTTGTCCCTTAGTAATTGTGCTTCTGAACCTGGTAGCGAGTCTAGTTTAATTTCCACAGCACGCACCTCCCTGTTACAGACAACAGGTTTTTGGAAATTTTCGAGTTTTTTTATGGTGTCACATAAAAAGCTTAAATTTGCTAATAGGAAAGCCAAATCGTTTTTTAAATAACCATCTTTCAGTATATCTTGAAGGATATCGATTGACGAAGCCCGATAACAGGGATTCATAGCGAGATATATTGCCTTACTTGATAGACATGAGCGAGAGGCGAGAGATTTGTTTAAATTAAATAATGTTCATACCCGAGCTCTTATCTGTTGTGTTTCACAAACAAAGAGTGGAATGAAATCATCTTCAGCAACAATAAACATTCCTAATTATGTGTTGCAAGATCTCTCTTCCTTGTCCATGTTAATTTATTCTCTAATAATAACATTGATATGCTGCCTAGCAGTTCTCAGAATTTGAGGCGATACTATTACAGAAATGGATCACGGATACACCACACAGCAGCCCTTAGAAACACGAAGCAACCAAGAATTCTTAAAAAAAGATAACGTACTTCTGAGTGATATAATTGATTTAGTTTTAAAATATTTAAAAGTTCTTGTAAAAAAATAATTTAAGTAAAAAAAAACTCCAATATTTATGTGTTTATGATAGATTTCCTGAAAATATGTATTTACATAATTTTTTGTGAAAATATGTATTTTTATGTGAAATAAAATTCGGGTTTTAAACTTGAAACTTTATGTTCGGAATTTTTAACTTTGTTAATTGTGTTTTATCACACGCAAAAAGAATATTTAATTACATAGGAATCCGCTCCTTACTCATTACAGACAATGCGAAATAGTACCTGCACAGTCTATTGTTCCTAGCACCCTTAAAACTCAAGCTTCGTGAGTGTATATACTAGACTGTGGTAGAGCTAGGAGAAAAGACATATTGAAATAAACAGTCCTGCGTATAAAAACAGCAGGATTTTTTTATATTAAGTGGATAGAAATGGGAGAGTTGATGCACAGAAAGGTGGTGTGAAAAGTTTTATTTTTTTTTTACTTGTATAAAAACTTGGGCGTGCAAAAGTTAATGCATTATGAGAGTATTTACCTATTAAATTTATTTCTTAATGGAGTCATATCTTCAGGTGCCACAAAAGCTCCAAATATTATATCTTCCATTATTAATATTTTAATTTTTTAATCAATTATTATAATTTCCAATTTCATGAACCTTGGGTTTTAATAATGTTGGTGGAAGTGTAAAAAGTAGGAAAAAATGTATCTTATCTGAAACTCAACTTTCAAGTGCTAGAAAACACTGAAAATCTGAATTTTTATAGAAATGTTAAAAAATCACAAATATGGCTACAAATTTCTATTTGTTAATTGATTGTAGTTGAAACAATATGAACTCGTTTTTTTTTTTAAGAAAAACTGTTTATTTAAATTAAAACAAATTTATGAACAGGAAAAACAAGTACACTCGCTCACGTCAAAATTCAAGTTACATTACAGCTCATAAATGTAGTTTGTGAGTATATGTGAATAACAAACTGTAAAGAACTATGAACTATGATTATATTAAATATGATACTGATAAGAAAGGAAGGAAGAAAGAAAGAAAGTAAGAGAAAGGGAGAGGAAGAGAGAAAGAAAGAGAGAAAGAAGGAAAGGAAGAGAGAAAGAACGAAAGAAATAGAGAGAAAGAAAGGCAGAGAGAGAGAACGAAATAAATAGAGAAAGAAAGAAAGGAAGAGAGAGATAGAGAAAGGAAGAGAGAGCGGAAGAAAGAGAGAGGAAGAAAGAGGGAGAGAAAGAGAGAGACAGAAAGAAGGAAAGGAAGAGAGAAAGAACGAAAGAAAGAGAGAGAAAGGGAGGGAGAGAGAAAGAGAGATAAAGAAAGAAGAAATAAAGAAAGAAAGAAAGAAAGAGAAAGAGAGAAAGAACGAAAGAAATAGAAAAAGAAAGAGAGAAAGAAATGAAGATAGAGAACGAAAGAAAGAGAGAAAGAAAGGAAGAGAGAGAAAGAAGGAAAAAGAGAGAAAGAAAGAGACAAAGGAAAGGAAGAGAGAAAGAACGAAAGAAAGAGAGAGATAGAAAGGGAGAGAGAAAGAAATAAAGAGAGAAAGAAAGAGAAAGGAAGAAAGAAAGAAAGAAAGGAAGAGAGAGAAAGAAAGAAGAAAGAAAGAAAGAGAGGCGAGAGGAGAAAGAGAGAAAGAAAGGAAGAGAGGGAGAAAGAAAGAGAGAAAGAAAGAAAGAAAGAAGAAAGAAAGGCGAGGAGAGAAAGAAAGAAAGAGAGAAAGAAGGAAAGGAAGAGAGAAATAAAGAGAGAAAGAACGAAAGAAAGAGAGAAAAAAGGAAGAGAGAGCGAAAGAAAGAAAGAGAAAGAAAGAGGAAGGAAGAAAGGAAGAAAGAGAAGCGAGGAGAGAAAGAAATAAAGAGAGGCGAGGAGAGAAAGAAATGAAGAGAGAAAGAAAGTAAGAAAGAAAGAGAGAAAGAAACGAAGAGAGAGAAAGAAAGAAGAAAGAAGGAAAGAAAGAGAGGCAAGGAGAGAAAGAAAGAAAGAGAGAAAGAAGGAAAGGAAGAGAGAAATAAAGTGAGAAAGAACGAAAGAAAGAGAGAAAGAAAGGAAGAGAGAGCAAAAGAAAGAAAGAGAAAGAAGAAAGAAAGAGAGGCGAGGAGAGAAAGAAAGAAGAAAGGGAGAAAGAAAGAAAGAAAGAAAGAAAGAAAGAAAGAAAGAAAGAAAGAAAGATGTGTCGGTTTCAGAAGTACAGCTTTCTTATAAAACAGAGCGTTACAAACGTACCGTATCGTTAGAGAACAAAGATCGTAGCCACGGTTCGGTTTTTTCTCCATATTGCAAAAGTCTCGGACGAAAGAACGAAGCAGAGAAAAGAGAAAGGAAAAAAGAACTGGAATTGATGCGATTGCATCTTTAACTCCAATTTCCTGGAGGCATTCTTCCCTCAGTGTCGTAACGGAGTGGGATAACAGTCAGGAGGGTCATCAGGTACCGAACTCTACTAGCTATACCCCGCCGAACAGAAGAGGAGACACTATTCCGTGTTTCGTCCCATCCTATTCAATATCAAGTGGGCGGATCACGCGAAAGAGACGGCGCGCGGCGTACAGATACAGACGCTAGCTGCTTCCATTTCATGGGATCCAGCCGCGCAAAGAATTCACGCTCAGACAAAGAATCCAATTTGAAGGGATTGATGGAGTTTGTATAACAAATGGATCAATTATAATAAACAGACTCGACGAGAACAACGCATGGAAATATTGCGGAGGGTTGTTCTATCTCGTTAAGACAATTTTGCTTCTGTTGGGAAATAATGAGCAACGACCTGATGATGGCTATCAAATCACGGAGAAATTTTTGTCTCCCGTTTTCCCGGCACTAACTCCAGTGGGTTTAAACGAAATTCAGATAATTCACGGACTTCTGCAATTCTCTCCCTGACCATGTCAGATACTGTCCCACAATATCAAAATTCAAATTTAGATTTAAAAAATCACATTCTAGTTCATGGAATTGCTTGTTGAACACCTGTCAGGTTGCGCAACTTCGGTTTAACCCACGATATACACTATAGCAAATATTGAAAAAAATATGCTCTTGTAAAATTGACAATTATTATGTAATATATTTATTATTATTATTATTATTATTATTATTATTATTATTATTATTATTACTTACTTATTGGCTTTTAAGGAACCCGGAGGTTCATTGCCGCCCTCACATAAGCCCGCCATTGGTCCCTATCCTGAGCAACATTAATCCAGTCTCTATCATCATATCCCACCTCCCTCAAATCAATTTTAATATTATGTTCCCATCTACGTCTCGGCCTCCCTAAAGGTCTTTTTCCCTCCAGCCTCCCAACTAACACTCTAGACTATATGCATTTCTGGATTCGCTCATACGTGCTACATGCCCTGCCCATCTCAAACGTCAGGATTTAATGTTCCTAATTATGTCAAATGAAGAATACAATGCGTGCAATTCTGTGTTGTGTAACTTTCTCCATTCTCCTGTAACTTCATCCCTTTTAGCCCCAAATATTTTCCTAAGCACTTTATTCTCAAGCACCCTTAACCTATGTTCCTCTCTCAAAGTGAGAGTCCAAGTTTTACAACCATAAATAACAACCGGTAATATAACTGTTTTATAAATTCTAAGTTTCAGATTTTTAGACAGCAGACTGGATGATGAAAGCTTCTGGACCGAATAATAACAGGCATTTACCACATTTATTCTGTGTTTAATTTCCTCCCGAGTATCATTTATATTTGTTACTGTTGCTCCAAGATATTTGAACTTCTCCACCTCTTCAAAAGGTAAATTTCCAATTTTTATATTTCCATTTCGTACAATATTCTCGTCACGAGACATAATCATATATTTACTTTGTTTCAAAACCTTATTCATTTGATGTGGTCGTGCCAGAGAATCAGTTCCATTCCGAGGCTTATTTAAAGGATTCGTAACAAGCTGTTTTTTACGGTGATGGGTTGTTAGCACTTCGCCCAACCCCTAAGCTGGAAGACCACTCCTCATCGGCTGTCCGCGACTGCTTATTCAATATATTCACAGCTACCCTCCATATCTCAGAATATGTGCGTCAGATACGTGTGCAACATCCGACGGTATGATCACATATCACCGTCCTTCGCAAGTCTCTCGTGGCTCCGACTTAAAGAACGTAGAACTTTACACTCTTTGTCTTTACTCTTTCGAATTCTGCACACTTCAACACCAAATTACCTTTCGTCTCGTTTCTCTTATCTATACTCTAACCACGACGTAAATAGCAGATCACTTATCTGTGGCACGCTAAGTATACCTCTTCATAGAACATCTTGTTATTCATCATCTTTTACAATATCCACCTCGCGTCAATGGAATTCCTTGTCACAAAGTATTAGGGGCTGCAAGACAATAAACACCTTTAAGAACAGCTTAAAAGATAACCTTATTAGCATTTCACTCCAATCATACTGATTTAAACTATCACTGACTACATTGTTACTTTTTTCTTTAGACATCATCCTGATTGTGCTGTATTTTAATTGTCTCGTAATAATCTGTTTCTATTATCTAATATTATTTGAAATATATTAACATTCTATGTATTTTAGTTTAATTCTGCTACACAGTTTATTTCAGTGTTTAATTAATAGTTCAAAGGATTTTGTTGTTTAATTTGTAAATAACTTTTGTATACATGTAACTCTCATCTAAATCAAATTGTTGGATTCTTTGTAAGTTCATGCATATGTATATACACTTTTTGCTGGTTGAGTGGAAGAGAAGGCCTTACGGCCTTAACTCTGCCAGCTAAAATAAATCATTATTATTATTATTATTATTATTATTATTATTATTATTATTATTATTATATCTGGAGGCCATCTCCTCAAACCGCAACCTGAGGACCCGCCATGCCGTGGTGATAGGGACCCACAATACATGGATTATTATTATTATTTATTATTATTATTAATATCAGTTATCACTATCATCATTGCTATCTCTGTTTTTCTTTCTTTTTTTTCTTATATTAGCTCGATGAGTTCTCTATAGTGTTCTTTTGATATGTTGACCCTCTATAGGGCTTTAATTTAATTTGTATTATTTTCATCAGTGGTTGTATTTCTTTTTTGTATTTATATGTGCTATCTCGTAGGATGGAAGAGAAGTCCTTACAGCCTTAATCCTGTCAAATTAAATAAATAAATAAATAAATAAATAAATAAATAAATAAATAAATAAATAAATAAATAAATAAATAAATAAATAAATAAATAAATAGCGTCTCTTCCTCCCTTGTAGCATGGCAAGCATTTTCGTGTCCAAAATCAAAGTCTTTTCCTTAGTTTAAAACAGACTGACGACGCTACTCCCTGCTACTAAATATTAAAACACACGCTACATTTCAAAGAACAAAAAACAATATGTCTAATGCACATCGAGTCATAGTTGCTACAGTTCGATATTCCAGGGGTAAGTTATAATAATAATAATAATAATAATAATAATAATAATAATAATAATAATAATAATAATAATAATAATAAAATAATAATAATATTTAGTAATTTGAGAAACGATGGTTTAGGACTACAAGTGAACAAATACTCATGCTATTTTCTCAAGGTAAAGCTCAGTCGATAGAAAATATCTCCTAAATATCGGGGATTTGAATCCGGACCTCCCGAATGAGACTCCGAGGCGATACCATCTCAACCGTCCTGCTTAGTGAAGTATTTTAAAAATTATGAAAAATTGGCGTCCTATTCCTCATCGCTGCTTTTACGCGTGTTCAGCAAACAATTGATGATCGATTAGTCATCAATATATTCTTCTGAATGCGGTCTTTCTCTTCGCAATCCTAGCAGACATTCAACAGCCAACCAAGAACTATGAATTAGTGTGGTTTTCAATTAATGGATTTATTGTGAATGATGAAAAAACTCATGTGTTAACTCTAAGTTTGAAACAAACCCACAATAATGTGATAAATAAATCTGTAAAGATGTTGGGTATGTATCTGGATCCTAAACTAAGGTGGAACAGCCATGTCAGTTATGTATGTAAAAGAATTTCTAGAGTAATTTATCTCTTGAGAAGTATCATGTACAAGATTCCCAAACATTATTTAAATCAAGTTTACTATGCACTATTTGAAAGTGTTATTATATATGGATTACTTTTATATGGAAATAGTTCTGATCTTCCAAACATTTTGTTACTGCAGAAAAAGGCAGTTCCTATTTTAACAATGTCACCACCCAGACTATCATGTAGATCTCTTTTCAAAAATGAAAAGATTATGACAATCTACAATCTATATATTTTTGAACTTGTAATGTATGTAAACAAGAATATTACTAATTATACAAGTATATCGCTATGAAACCAGAAATAATGATCAATTAAACGTGCCACATGTCAGGTTGCAAAAAACACAATCAAGCTATGTAATTACTGCAATAAAAGTATATAATAAGATACCAACAAATATAAAGGCACTTAATGAAACACAATTTAAATTTCAGCTTAAGAGATGGCTACAAAATAATCCCTTTTATAGTATGAATGAATGTTTTTGAAAATGATGTAGTATTTTAGTTAAATTATATTATTTTTTACTCTTTTAATATTTTAAATATTGACGTATTGTTTTTTTATATTATTATATTGACGAGGCCTCTTGTATTCTTGTACTTTCAGGCAAATAAAGAATATGAATAATAAAGAATATGAATAATATTAATTTGCGTGTGTAAAATAACGAATGTCGTGTTTTGTGCAACTATTAAAAGCAACTTTTTTGTGTGATATATATATTTTTTTAAGTTGCGCAACTAAGACTTCGCAAATTCAATGTTATTATTCAATTATGTATAAACCAGATCTGCAACTTTCGTTGGGCAACTAAACATTTCATACAATTTAACTTGCTTCGTCGACGAGTATATTTACCATCAACACATTCTGAATAGCCTGTCAGTTTAAAATATGTGGTAAATAAAAAAAAACTATATCTACCTACCAACCGATCATTTGGCGGTTACATGACAGAAAGCAATTGAGGAAAATGTTTCTCCGATTCTAATTAAAAGCCGCAGAACTGCCGCCAGTCATCAGCGGTAATGGAATGAATACATGTTTATGAAAATATAAATCAATACATAAAACTGTTGTTTAATATCATTTGAGCGTTATCTGTGTGAATTCCTGCCTGTTACGTGTATTCGGAAGGTTACGTTATTAGCGAAACCAAATGCGGTGATTCAAAGTGGGGGGAAAATGATAGGTAAGTGTGAACCTTTGAATCTCTCTCTTTAATATTTGTTTAAATCAGTCTGTGATGCCAAATAGTTAAAATGACAGCGTCAATAAATGTGAGTATTTTAATGGGAGATAATATCGACTTATTAATTTGCGCATTCTAGTGGCAATAGAACTGATTAACCGTTAACTATGTCAGAAGGAAGTGAAATTCGGAGAGGAGTACGACCAGGATGCCCTTTATCACCTACCATCTTCAACATCTACTTGGAGGATTTAGTGTACTGTCCAAATTTCACGAGAGGATCCCTGCGAGGGGAGTATGGTCCTTGCGGGGTAAGAGGAGGGAGTAAGCCAGTAACTCCGCGTTCTTGAAGGAGCAGGTGGATGGGAGTGGTGTCATTGGCCGGCTGGGACAAACAAGGCTTAGTCAATGGCCAGACGGTTCCGTGTCTGGGATAGGTTATAAGAGTGGGGGGAAAAACTCGCATTCCTTGCTCGGATCTTCTCGTGAAATGCGGACAATAGAACTGTTTCCAGAACATGGGAAGAGTGATAGTAGGAGAAAAAAGAATAAAGTGTATAAGATTTTTTAATGATATGGAGTTGTTAGCAGAAGAGGATACGATTCTAAGGGATATGCTTACTTACTTAATAGCTTTTAAGGAACCCGGAGGTTCATTGCCGCCCTCACATAAGCCCGCCATCGGTCCCTATCCTGAGCAAGATTAATCCATTCTCTATCATCATATTCCACCTCCCTTAAATCCATTTTTATATTATTTTGAAGCATTCGGTAACAAGCTGTTTTTTTACGGTGATGGGTTCTTGTCCCTTCGCCCAACCCCCAAGCTGGAGGACCACCCCTCATCGGCTGTCCGCGACTGCTTATTCAATATATTCACAGCTACCCTCCATATCTGGAGGCCGTCTCCTCGATCCGCAACCTGAGGACGCGCCATGCCGTGGTGATAGGGACCCACAATACAGGGATATGCTACTGAAGTTAAATGACAGCTGTGAGCAGTATTGAATGAAGATAAAATGCCAACAAGACGAAGACCATGATCATAGGAAGAAAAGTAAAAAAAGGTATACTTGCGAATTCCAAATGAGGCAGTAGAGCAAGTCAACAGCTTCAAATACTTGGGGTGTATTATAATTTTATTGTGACGATATGCCAATGCGATTGGCGGATCCCTACAGTTAGCAGAATTATTAGTAACAATTAATATTAGAGGAGAAAAATTCGCTCCGGCGCCTGGGTTCGAACCCGGGTCCTTGGTTCTACGTACCAAGCGCTCTCACCATTGAGCTACGCCGAAGTCCAATCCACAGCGCCGCATCGAACTCCCCTCCTCCAGTGTTTTTCCCTTTGTGGTATGACTCCAAGTTGGGCATGTATGTTGGGATTTTACTGAAGTCAACTGCCATTATACATGGAGCGCACTCAGTTGAGTGACTTGGTGGCCGGAATTCCACAGTAATATGCATAATGATCTGTACAGAAATATGAACTGTTGCTAGAAGACTCACTAAAGATTATTATTTTTTTGGTCCTAAAGAATATATCTGTTATGGTAACAATTATGGAGGAGGGGAAGTCGATCCAGTGCTGTGGATTGGACTTCGGCGTAGCTCAATGGTAAGAGTTCTTGGTACGTAGAACCAAGGACCCGGGTTCGATCCCTGTGACCTGCGTGACACCTCTTTGCTTACGTCTTAGGAAGAGAAGGCTCTATAAAGTATAGGTAGGTAGTATCGTTCGCCATTTTTGTTCTTTCGTTGCCTATCTACCAGACGAGGAATCTATTTGCCACACCGTTAAACATTATGATGTCGCAGCTCCTATGACAATAAATCAAACGCGCTGTAATTGAGCAAATAATTGAGTGGTAAATAACGTCCTCGTGTGCTTTCTGCGAACGCCAACGAAAGAGCCTATTAAGCATTCATCGAGTCTTAGGAAATGCATAACGTCATCATCAGCGAATCACAAGACGCATTCGTTTAAATGTAGCCGACTTGAAACGTAATTGGCTGCCGGAAATAAGAGCGACGGGACTATAGAAGCGCATACACAAGTCTCGGGGCGGGCAGGAAATGCAAGTACAGTACTGTATTCGTTGATGGATAACCAATAAGAATTTGTATTCATTTCACCTGCCACACCCACTTCCCTTATTGGATCGAACTTTCAATTCTGTTCAGTCGAACTTAGGAGAGTCCACTGTAGTTTTAAATTACTCAACCTATAAACATGAAGAGTATGTGTACAAAACAATCAAGTTTATACTTAAAAAATGTACAAAATAAAAGTCTTAACCTTCGTCTTACTTACTAACTGGATTTTAAGGAACCCGGAGGTTCATTCCCGCGCCCTCATATAAGCCCGCCATCGGTCCCTATCCTGAGCAAGATTAATCCATTCTCTATCATCACATCCACCACCCTCTAATCCATTTCAATATTATCTTCCCATCTACGTCTCGGCCTCCCTGAAGGTCTTTTTCCCTCCGGCCTCCCAACTAACTACATGCATTTCTGGATTCGCCCATACGTGCTACATGCCCTGCCCATCTCAAACGTCTGGATTTAATGTTCCTAATTATGTCAGGTGAAACATACAATGCGTGCATTTCTGTGTTGTGCAACTTTCTCCATTCTCTTGTAACTTCATCCCTCTTAGCCCCAAATACTTTCCTAAGCACCTTATTCTCAAACAACCTTAACCAAAAGTCCAAGTTTCACAACCATACAGAACAACCGGTAATATAACTGTTTTATAAATTCTAACTTTCAGATTTTTTGACAGCGACTGGCTGATAAAAGCTTCTCAACCGAATAATAACAGGCATTTCCCATATTTATTGTGTTTAATTTCCTCCCGAGTGTCGTTTATATTTGTTACTGTTGCTCCAAGTTATTTGAACTTCTCCACCTCTTCAAAAGATAAATTTCCAATTTTTATATTTCCATTTCGCACAATATTCTCGTCACGAGACATAATCACATACTTAGCCTTTTTGGGATTTACTTCCAAACCTATCTCTTTACTTGCTTCCAGTAAAATTCCCGTGTTTTCCCTAATCGTTTGTGGATTTTTTCCTAACATATTCACACCATCCGCATAGACAAGAAGCTGATATAACCCGTTCAATTCTAAACCCTTCGTCTTACTTAAATTCAATGATAAATCAGTGTATTGTTTCATTAAGTTTGAAACCTGCCCTAAGTGTGCTATTAGAGGGCTGAAACTATCGACTAGCTCCTAGCTTCTCTCTGTTGGGCGACCGACACAAGATAAGGAGTAACAGCTTCAACGCCAGGTCAGCTAGTGGCAGGAATATGCGAGGAAGAAACGCGTCGCCCGATAAGAGGTCGGACGCATTCCGCTTTTGAGATGTCAGGCAACGCTAGAGCGTCGTGGCGCCACGCGACGTCGCCACGGCCGCATTTTATTTCTCCAAGCGTCGAAAAATCTAGCGAATACAGGAAAACTGTGACGCCAAACAAGGGAAATTCCTCCGCAACGATGGAAAGCCGCGTCTTTCATTTTCCTTTCTCTTTTACTTGCGTCGGTTTGTTCTGCAGAAAATACGGGAGACGGTCGGGGTCAAAGGAATTCCGGTTATGGCATGTCCCACGCAGCAAGACATTTGTTTTCCGTCAGGATTGACTCGTGCTCCGTGTTATGAGATGTTGCTCTACAAGAGCAGATGAAGGGAAAAATCCTCAACAGAATACATGTCGCCATTATGATTTCTCCGACACAGCCTACGCGTAACAATTCCTGGTCAAAAACTCGCGAAACTTCTTTCTCATTTGTTAACCAGGAACAAAAATTATTATTTATATTATTATGATGTACTGAAGTACATATATTTCCGCGCAGATATTCTGCGTTAGCATATGATGAAGGATGTGTGGAACGGAGAAAAATTCTCTCCGACACCGGGATTTGAACCCGGGTTTCCAGCTCTACGTGCTGACGCTCTATTCACTAAGCCACACCGGATTCCCATCCCGATGTCGGATCGAATCCTGTCACAAGTAAACTTTCTGGTGGGGGCAGATAAAAAAGTTATTTTTTTTTCTTCCACCATGTTAATAATGTCAAAAGAAGTGCTTATACAAATTTTGGCCACTCGTCCTGAATTACGAGGGCCGTAAAAAATAAGTTCGCAAGGGGCCGCTAACAGAAAAAAAAAAACAGAATATCATTGGACAAATTTATTGGAACGGACACAGCAATTATCGAGCTAATTTTCAACTTTTTTTCCATCGGACTTGAGACATTTCTAATATCATCGACAGAGAGAGGTGCAGACGCAATCAAACGCTGGTTCCGATCTGAGGCGGCTGACTTCTACGACACAAAAATTGATCTTATGATATGACAAATGTCTCAATTCCAGTGGGGGATATGTTGACAAATAGCGCAACAATTGCTGTATCTGTTTCAATAAATATTTCTATGCAATTGTGCTTTTTTCTATAAACGGCCCCAGGGAAAATCACTTTCTGGACTGCCTCGTAATTGCGGTCGAGTGGCCAAAATTTGTATCAGAACTTTTTTTGACATTATTAACATGGTGGAAGGAAAATAATTAACTTTTTTATCTACCCCCATCAGAACGTTTGCTTGTCAGTTTATGTAAGTTCCACCTGTTGGGTTCCCTCTAGTGGCCAACCCTTATGCACTGCGTCATAGATGTTTGACAGTGGCACAATGTCCACACATGTACAGAGGTGCACTCATTATGAGTGACTAAGAGGCCGGGATCCGACGGATAGTGGATAGAGCGTCAGCACGTAGAGCTGAAAACCCGGCTTCAAATCCCGGTGCCGGAGAGAATTTTTCTCCGTTCCACTCATCCTTCATCATATGACGACGCAGAATATCTGCACGGAAATATCATATGTACTTCGGTACATCATAATAATATATGATACGCGAAAAATAATCACTTAGTGATTTAAGACGGCGCTTATTCCGTCGGATCCCGGCCGCTTAGTCACTCATAATGAGTGCACCTCTGCACATGTGTGGACATTGTGCCACTGCCATACATCTATGACGCAGTGCATGAGGGTTGACCACTAGAGGGAATCCAAGAGTTGGAACTTAAACTGAGAGGATTCGATCAGACATCGGGATGGAAATCCGATGTGGCTTTACTTTATACATGTAGCACTTATCTAAATCAAATTGTTGAATTGTTTGTAAGTTCATACATACGTATACGTTTTGCTGGTTGAGTGGAAGAGAAGGCCTTACGGCCTTAACTCTGCCAGCTAAAATAAATCATTATTATTATTATTATTATTATTATTATTATTATTATTATTATTATTATTATTATTATTATTTTGAAACTAAGAAATAAAATCTATAACTTCTCTTGGCATATAGGCCTACATATTCTGAGCGGCAGTATCACGACCAAATTACCCTGTACCAGTATTACACATGAACTGCTATTCACTTAATCGAGGAATCCACAAGTACCAAGTTGCTTGCAATTTTGCTCTCAACTGTACGCCAGTTTCAATATAATTTAACTCAGAGCTTCAAGTGTCTTGGCGGCGATTATTCTGTAACAAAACCCTCTACACAAATTGTAGATTTAATTGAATTTAATAAGGCTCTAAGCCAATACTTTAATTACAGAAAATGATAGCAGCATAGAGCAGTCCGTCCCCAATTCCGTCAAACAAATCCAGATACCGAAACATTTTCTAACGTTAACGAAAATATGAGTTTAAAATACTCGCACAAGAACTATGATATCCTGATGGCTTTTAGAGTCCTTAGTTCGAACTGAAGTCCCGGTGCACTTCCTCTTTACCCTGCTATTATTTTATTGAATGGATTCATCGTCATACCTTCGAGAGAAGCAGCTGTACAGCTCATGAATTTGGTGAAGACGCTCCCCAATCTTCCTACATAGCTGCGCACGAGCTCGGATGAGTCTACTTACGAATTATAGGGGAATGTGTTAGTTTTTGCCTTGAACTCGGTAGACACACGCCCGACTTTCCCTCCTACTTTTACCCCTTCCATAGAAACGTTGTTCCGGTCAGAGTGCTGCATTGGAGTTAAATCGCTCGCTTGAACTCGGTCGAGTGTCGCACCCTCGAGTGAGATACGATCGGTCGTGATACGCTCGTAATAAATAGAAGGACAGTACAAGGACATCTCACCGACATGTCTTATCTTGTATGGAAGGCGACAGATAAGACACACATATGTTTTCCTCGCACGGTAAAAATAAGGCTTTATTTCCTGCGTTTATGACAAACTTGTAATGGAACAGTCAATGGAACGTACCAAAATTGGAACATGAAGTTATAAATAAAATAGTATGAAAAACTTCGACACACAGTTATTGCTAATTAATAATTATTCAATATTTCATTTACCACATATACAGGGACATCACTTTATTTTTGCCAACATTTTTAACATTAATCTGGCTATACTCGGAAACACTGTTACCCCCCTTCCATTACAAGAGTCTGGAGTTGCTAGTGCAATATGTAAACAAATCATTTTACTAGCTATAGGAGGAGAGAAAAGTAGTGCATCCATTTATGTTACAGGGAAATACAGTATTACGATTTTCAGTTTCATCATTACTTTTACAGTATTTTATAAAAAAACAGTAGAATAGTAACAATTTCTTTTTTCACAAACTCAGCTCTTCAGGCGGTTATATACATTATGTAATGTCTACTTTATTCAGCATATTACTAACCTAATTTATTCCTAAGAATTTTGTGAGCACTTCCGTAAGAAACTCCAATTTCTACAGCTAACTTCTTGATCGATTTATTAGGACCTCGCTGCATCCTTGCTCTAGCATCTTCTACAGCATGTTCTGTCACCTTTGTTGGCCATATTACAATTTTCTTCCTTTTGTACACTGTTGCTCTAAATTTATCAACCAGATTAATGACATTTCTACGAAAATATTCCATAATGATATAATCAGGAAATTGTGAAAAAAACTGTTGTTCACATTCGGTTATATTGTAATTCCAGTTTCCATCATCGTCCTTCATACCTACAAACAGTAAAACAAAACTCTTATTTAAATAATGCTGTTAAGTACCGTACCATATTATAGGGTACCGTACTTTGGGAAACTCTAATCTTCACTTGTGCTCAGTCCACATTGATAAATTCAGTTATGCTACACACCATACCTGTGTGAAAATAAACTTCAATAATATAAGCTTTTTCTTCTATAGAAAACGTAACATATTTCTGAAACACACTGTACTCTGTACTGTTTATTTCACTGCTAGCAACAGCGGCCGTAAGTTTGTGTGACTGACGTTAGCAAGGACATCAGTGAAAGGGGTGGGAGTGAAGTACATTCACAAATTCAGGTACAATAAAAATTGAAGCAAAAATAAAATGATGTCCCTGTATAATATCATAGGTCCATACATAGTGTTCCGCCTATATACTGCGACAATGTAGAAACGTTTTACAAAATATTATTGATATAGCAGTAGATTAATAACAATATTAGTACAGAGATAACGTCACAGAAAATATAATAAAACGAATAATAATGCTGCACAACTGTTCAAGACACAAAGATTGATAGACCAATTATTAGAGATTATTATTGTTATTATTATTATTATTATTATTATTATTATTATTACTAGAAAACTTGATACGGTTCTTGCATTATCGTGATTGTGTTCTCCGTTTATAATAATTACATTTACATCCAATAACATCTATCACAAGTGGCAAAAACAAAATCACTCCTGTGTGAAAAAAAAAAAATACCTACAACATTTATATTACATTTTAAAGCAAGTTTTGTAGTTGTACTATGGAGAGGTTAGTTAAACACTGCAAAGTTTTGAAATGATAAACATCTATGATGTTACTACACAGTTCATCACTGTAACAAGAACGAATGTCTAACGCTCGGCTTATACCGTTCGAGGATTTATCGCTTGTGACAATTTTACCCATCATTCATGTGCGCTACCTATCGGATTATACTATGAACTACTTGGCGCTAGAGCGAAAACGTCCGATGCAGACCTCTGTTTTGAACGAAAAGATTAATACAATATTGCTGGCATCTGCTTCCTTTTCGAGATAAAAAATTGTTTTATCTGAAACATTTCACAGTGTTTTCGGATATGCTCAGTCACTTTAAGAGAGCAGTGTTTTATGGAAATAAAATAATAATTGAAAGAATTTTTGTTTTTCCCTTTAAATGTGCAAAAATTTAATCCGAAAAAATCTAATTTTTCAATTTTTCTCCCATTTGCTGTACCTCCACTAATGACTGCAAAGCAATGTCTTCCGCAAGTGTGAAAAAAAGAGCTATGTTGCGACATTACGAAAAAAGTGTCGCTATCAAAATGTTTTGAGTGATATTTTAAACTTAAATTATATTACTCCATTATTTTTCCTAAAAAATTAAGAATGCCCATTAAATTTGGGACTTATGTAGTTACGTTATTGTACTTCGTCTGAAATGTTAATTTAGCAAATCCGATATTTCATTCGCAAGTGTATGAGTGCTTCTATTTCAATTTTCTCTCAGCGTTCAGAACCTTGGAACCAGTGATTCTATATTTAGAGAGTTAATTAAACGAAACAAATTGTATGTATAATTTCAATTTCTGCTGCATACACGCACGCATATTATGCTATAATTGAGAAGGGGATGGAAAATAAATTGCTCAAAATCATATTTCACAATACAAAACGCTATGTTGTGTAATTCTCTATCAAATATTGTTGATCATATTCTTGTATTTTCCCTTTGTGTTCTGACATGCTACATCTGAATTCATTTCATAATGAATCCTTGAATAAATAAACATAAAATATATCCAATATATATTTTTTTTAAATTCCATGTACGATTTATCTCGGTTATTCTTCATGTGACCGATTGGATAAAAAAGACTATGTAGGCTACCGACGGTAGACGCTTTTGCCTGCTAATGCGTTGCTACGCTCAGACGTCGGTTTGATTCCCGCTTGGACTTGATTACATACTTGGTTCCCCCAATATTTCCCCACTGTAAAGCGAATGTCAGGCAATTCCATGGCGAGTCCTCGACCTCATTCCGCCAAATACAATCTCACATTTGATAAAGCGTCTTAAATAACCGACTAATAGTATTACATACAAATTCTAAACCCACATGAAAAATTTGTTTCTGGGTATGTACTAAAAATTAATTATATTATTATTATTATTATTATTATTATTATTGCATCAAAAACAATAACTACTGTGTAGTAATAATAATAATAATAATAATAATAATAATAATAATAGTAGTAGTAATAATTTACGTAAAATTGTATTCAAGCAACAAAAAACATGCGTTGATACTGAAAAAGAAACTATAATAATGCAATAATTATCAACAACCGTAATAAAATAACTGTAGCCGCACATCTTAGTGGATTCTCGAACAGTCTAATCACTGTGGATATGAATGGAGTGTTAATTTAAACTGTTACGTTTTTCTTTGAACACGAGAGTGTGTCTATTCTATAGAAATAAATGAAATAGCAATTAAAAAATTTAAATGGGAAGTGTATTTCCTAACTACGCACGGATTACAAATCTATAATTTTATTATCTTATTTTACATTGACTTTTCAGAACTTAGCTCCTCCATGACAACTCCTTACGTGGCCGCTAATCAGTGTGGTAATGATAATAGTGTGGTATGATGGTGACAATCCTTGTTTTAAGTAATGCAATATTGCATTTGTAGAGATTGCTTTCTTTGTAAAATTCAAACTTAAAACCTTAGATTTTGAGACGGAAGTTTACAAATTAGATGTTCATTGCATAAGGAAGAAACGCCACAAAATTCTGAAAAAATGAAATTTCGTGCGTTTTAGGCAGCTCCTATCATCAGTTGTCCTTCCCCTAAAGTATATGCATGTATGTAACATTACACCAGCCAATAGTAGAGCGATCTGACTATTTATAGGAGCGGTCATCAGCTCAGAGAACCCTGGGGCTACCGTCTCTTACCCGCGGAGAACACACTGCACTATGCTGCATTTGTAACTGCTAGCGGATATGCTCTCTACCTCTTCCTGCTGCACGACCGTGCATACGGGACAGCTCCGCTTACCCTTTACCCATTTCAGCGAGTGCTGACGACCACTGATTTATAGGATACGGGTCTTTCCGCAGGTCTTATTTTTCTCCCTTTATGTATGGTTGTTGTGAACATCTCAAATATTTACAAGAATTGTAAACACTATATAACAGGCGCCAGTTTTGCTGCCACAACTACAAAAAGAAACCATTTATGTACAGATTTCATTCATCATTAGGGCTGAAATTTTTATTTCTTTTTGTTGGGAAATGGATCACAATTGGCTTAGGAAATGCAACGCTCGAAAGGCAAAAGAGAGGAAAGTAATAGTTTTGTTGCTATTTAAATTCTAAATTCAAAGATGCTTTAATATTACTCTACCGAGGCGAGTGGATCCGCGGGCGTAATGTGAACTATCGCGATAACGCTATACGAACGCAGGCGCAGTACAAGTGGCGCTCCGGGCTGCAGGACGCCACTGGCCACAGTCGAGTAACAGAGTATTTACATGTCTGAAAACAAGTTGGCCGACAAATTTTACCTGGAGACCTTTGTCAGACATAGGTTTTTTTAGATGTTAGAAATCCAATGCACAGGATCCACAGCATTACTTCTCTCTCGAAGAAGCCATACATCACCGATTTGAATCCATGATCCTCGAGTTCAACAGTTGGCATGGTAATCTAAGACCAGCGAAGACGATAAACGAGATATAAAACTTGGTTAATTTCAGCCACATTTTTAACTTTCTCGGAACATGGAGCGACTTCATTCTGCTTTACAACGCCACATTTCCATCTTCGCCTCGGCTGTTTTCCTTAAAGTATAATCACGAGTAAATAGAGAATGTTCGATACAGAGGTGACATACGGGACATAAGCGATTCCTTACATTCACACTCCAACTTTGAAGTTACTGAAATACATAACATCATAAGAATCGATTCAGAGAAAACTTTATTTCCGAGAATTCTCCGATAATTGCCTTAAAAGGTTTCATCTCTTGCGCGCTAATAATGAACAGCAATAATTCTGTAGAAGGAACTACAGAATTGTAAAAAGGGAAAAGGATTAGTTTCCTTGAAAATATAGAAATCCAAACGTGGGGCTCAGCCCTGAATCGTCGTGGGTCATCGAGAAACCCGAGACTTCGCACAAAGCGATCCAAAATGATTTTATGGAAGCGATAGGCTTCCTCATAGCTCCTAGCCATTCGCTATCTGTTGCTTATTCAAAGCAGTTTCACATAAAATTGAATCCTTCCTCATATTTATTGGTTTACATAAGAGGAGCCTGCAGCTACTGTACATCAGAGTCGGAAGACAAAGCAGATTCTCTTCACAACATGCCGCGACATTTTCCCATCCAGTCACCCTCTGCTCCTTCATTCTCACGCGAACAAATCTTCAATACACAACCGTTTTCCTATACTTTACTTCAACATAATAAATTTCGCTTCTGTATATTATTTATCCCAGCAAAAACGCATAATAAGAAGTGAAATTGAAAAAGAAAACCTGTCAGACTTCTGAATGAAGTGTCAGAATAAGTTTATTTGGAAATGAAACACACCACAAGATTCAAGGATATTGACTTTTTAAGGAAGACGTCAGACTGCTAATGTTACGCAGCATCCACAAAATGATACCGTACTGGAAACCAAGGAAATGCGGCATTGTATTGGTAGAGAAACCAAAATATCGAAGAATATCTCCCCCTGGGCACTTGTTCTTGAACCAATCCCGTAGTACTATACTTGTTCAAACTCTAGATCTCCTTCATTCAGACAATTTTTGTTACGCTTGGGCTTGGTAAATCCTAAGCCTGTTGAGAAAACATGCGTATTTTCTTCCATTTTTTAGTTTAGAACAAGAACGGCTTGAATTGACATGATTCAAATTCCATGATATTGATTATTTCTACTGTTACTCAGCATACACGGAATGGTAACTTACGGGAAACCAAGATGTGGAATTGTACTATTAGAGAAACCGAAATGTCGAAGAATACCTACATGTGCGCACTTTTTCTTGAAGCACTTCCACAGTATTTCATTCGTTCAAAACTTCATCTTCTTCACTGACAATTTCAGCTGCACATGGGATTCATATATGCTGAGCTTGTTGAAAGGTTCGCATTTTCTGTTATTTCTGGGTTTAGAACAAATGCAGGTTGTATAAACAAGACTCATACTCAAGGAGGTTGAATATTTAACGGTGCTATCGTAGAGCTAATGTTATTCAGCATCCACGAAATGGTACCTTACTGGAAACCAAGGAAATGTGGAACTTCAGTGTTAGAGTAAACAATATGTCGTGAATATGCCCTTCTTATCACTTCTTCAAGCAGTGCCACATTATTTCATTTCTTCGAACCCCGATCTCCTTTCAGACAACTTAAGATGTGCTTGAAATATACTATGTTCAGGAAAGATGAACTTTATCTGCTATGTCTGAGTTAAGAACAAACGCAGATTGTATTTTACGGTCTTATGCAGGAACTGTCTTAGATAATATGCAGAGATCGTTTCTTCGACGGGAAACTTTGTTTTTGCATAAATCAACAGTTGGCACCAAAAGAAATATTTGAAATCATTCTTTTGTAGAGCAACGTTATAAGGTTTTTAATTTTTCACTTGCCTGTAAAATTTACCCTTTGTTGGTGAGAACGTTGTTCGGGTCAATTATACAATTTTATTATTCTTATTACAGTAAACGTTACCTCTGAGGTGCTGGCTGATATGTACATCTACTACCAGCCACTACATCTTACTTGACGATATACAGAGTGATTCACGAGGAGTTACCGCCACTTACGGAACTTATTTCTGAAGACATACTGAGGAAAATTGTCATATAAACATGTGTCCTATTCTCAATTTTTCAGAGTTACACTAATTTGAAGTTGTTAAAAAATACATTTTTCTTTAGTTTTAAGTAGGCTATAAAAGAATGTTACAAATAGCGAATGAACTATTCAGAAATATACTCTCTCTGAAGCTAAAATATATTGTTAATTTATTAGCTACTTTTTACAAAAATTTTCTTTTTTTCCAATTTTAAACTAAAAATTATTACACATTTATCGCAACAATTGTTACAGATCATACAACTTCTAACAACTTGATTATTTGCAGTTCAATTTTGCATCCTAATGTAGAGTCTGAAAGGGTTTACAAGAATGACGTGTTTGTAACAATTTGTTGTGATAAATGCGTAAGAAAAATGTAATTTTGTAGTTAAAAATACAAAAAAAAAAAAAAAAATCTGTACGAAACAACTATGGAATTCACAACATATTTTTAGTTTCAGAATATTAGCTAATTGAAGAAATTATATCTGTGAATAGTTCATTGCGTAATTGTAATATTCTTTTATACTTAAAACTAAAAAACGGTATTTTTTAACAATATCAAATTATTTAAGAGGCATGTTGGTCCGACAATTTAGCATATAAATGAAATAAGTATAATAATCCTTCAATAACTGTCTTATTAACCTAATAAATAATACAAAATTTACATTAGGTCATTACACAATCAAACATGACTAGCGCTTTCGCCAATTAAATGGCATCTTCAGGTCTATTAGCATATAGTTATGCTTTAAGCATAAATACGCAGGTAAATGGCAAAATAGTAAAATATGACGAATTGCATGATGTGAAATTGGAGAAAATTGATTAAAAACAGTATTACATGAATAACTGTACAATTACAAAGTAATGTGATAATAATGACTTAAAGGCGCAGTGATTGTAGTGACTAAACTTTACATAGAGTCTAAATGTTAAAATACAATATCAAATATCAAATTAGTTTAACTATGAAAATATTGAGAACAAGACTAATGTTTACATGACATGACGTAGATAGACAGACAGACAGACAGACAGACAGACAGACAGACAGACAGACAGACAGATAGACAGACAGATAGACAGACAGATAGACAGACAGACAGACAGATAGACAGATAGACAGATAGACAGATAGATAGATAGATAGATAGATAGATAGATAGATAGATAGATAGATAGATAGATAGATAGATAGATAGATAGATAGATAGATAGATAGATAGATAGATAGATAAAATACATAAATAAATCGCAAGACGCAGCTTTTTATTAAGAACAGTCCACGCAAATGAAACACATGTCGAGAGCATTTATTTTAATGCAGAATGTCGGTGAGTTCCCTCAAACGCGCAAGACAACACGACTGTCAGACAGAAAAACAAGAGCTATTTGTTTAATTAAACAGTTGAGTCAGGGTGGTCCGCGAGGTGGAAAAGAACACGATGCACATTTAAAATAAAGACATGCGATCGGGCACGTCTGTCCGCGACGCAAAGCTATGCGCTCCGGAGGGAGCGGGGATGTGGATTTTTTGGCCTCGACGCCCGTTTCTAGCCGGACACTCGACTCAAGTGCGTGCGGACGTGTTTCCAAGTGAGAAACTGAATTCCAATGATATTGGAACGAATGACGTCTTCAAACGTAAGAAGGCGCCTGTTAGGAGTGAATTCGAAGAATTTCCTTTAATCTTCCGTGTTATTAATTAGAGTTAGTGTACTATTTAGACTGATGGCGTCCACACCGCTCCTTACACCAACACTGCCACGCGCTCTATCGGAAAATCAACAAGCGAGGAATTCCAGGATCGCTGAACATGTACACAAACTCGGCAAGCTTTGATAGCACAAGGGATCAGGAAGATAGCGGTTATCGTTAAGCCTCCCTGCTAATCACATCCAAACAGCGAATATTTGGCTCTGAGTTTTTCACGAAAAATAAAAACGAACTTGATTTTAAGATGTCAAAATGAGTACGGAGCCAAGAGCCATTGTAAGGACCTCCGTAGATTTCTAGTTCGAGACGAAGAGTGCCGTGGGATGAGTTAGCTTATAGTTAGGGAGCGGATTTTTATGTGCTAAAAAGTACGAAAATATTTGCTAAAAACAAAAAAATTTATATTTTTTTTAATATGACAAAAATACCTTACTTCGCCTGGAAAAAAAAGTTACTAGGTACTCACCAACCACACTTAAGTGCTAGTAGTTGGGCGAGAATTGCAGTGAACAACAAAGGTCGTCTCCAAATTCTCCATCACAAATGCATGCCGATTATCTCTGAACAACGACTTATACTGTGAAAACGATCTTTCCACATCACAGGACGTCAGACGTGCATCTTTAAAGAGAGAAATGTCACAAAAACACATACATCGTCAATTTCACCTACAGGCTCACCCTCCAATACTTGGGCAACTTTACACATTTTTTATATTCACTGTTTTTCCCAAACACATTCTGGAATTTGTCCCTTAGTACATGTACTTCTGAACCTGGTAGCGAGTCTAGTTTAATTTTCACGGCATGCACCTCCCTGTTTCAGACAACAGGTTTTTTTGGATGTTTTATTTTCTTTTCACATCAAACTTAATTTTTACTGTATAACGTAATTGCGATAAATAAATATGGAACAACTGGAAGAAATCTACTACTTCGCTACTTATGACCGGGCCATGTTAAATATAAGGAAAGGATATGATGGTCGCTTTCAGCCGTGCCGTTCCGATGATAATGAAATGCACGATGTCGCAAATATGACGAAATGAAATTATGGAGTGTTCATTGGTAAGTTACATAGTAGCATACTTGCCATTAGTAGAACAGCGCTAAGAGATTGTAGTGACTTCCTGAAAATTGCTGGTAAGAAATAAACTCATTTTCTTTATTAACAATTTGAATCACACTGTAATCTTTTAGGCCTAAAAATTATTAGAACTTTATCCTTTGAAAAGGTGCAAAAACTTAAGTACCTTGGAGCAACAGTAAGAAAAATAAATAACATTCGAAGAGAGGAACACAGGTTAAGTGTGTTCGAGAATAATGTGTTTAGGAAATATTTGGGGCTAAGAGGGATAAAGTCACAGGAGAATGGAGAAAGTTACACAACGCGCAACTGCATGCATTGTATTCTTCACCTAACATAATGAGGAACATTAAATCCAGACGTTTGAGATGGGACAGGGCTTGTAGCACGTATGGACGAATATAATAGAAATGCTTATAGAGTGTTAGTTGGAAGACCTGAGGGGAAAAGACCTTTGGGGTGGCCATGGCGTAGATGGGATGAAAATATTAAAATGAATTTGAGAGAGGTGGGATATGATGGTATGGACTGGATTAATCTTTCTCAGGATAGGGACCGATGACGGACTTATGTGATGAACCTTTGGGTTTCTTAAAAACCATTTGTAAGTTAGTTTGTTTTTAAGTATATTGTGACATATGTTCAAAAATAAAAAGTACCTGTTAAGTATTCTAAATTATACCACCTTGCCCTAGATACAATTAATACAGCGTACATTCTGAAGGGGTGACAGATCTGCCCAATAGAGTAATAAAATTACGAAAATCAAATTATGAATATTGTAAAATGTGACTCATTTCGGCCGTTTATTCTGCTGTCCATGTACGTCAAAACACGTCACACTTTCAAAGCTGGATTTATATTTCGGCCTACAATTGAGGACGGAACGCTTGCTCTACAAAACAGACCTGTAACTGTGCGACGGCTTCCGAATTCCCAAGCGATGGCGAGGGTGCACGTAGAATGTTAACGACAGCATCTCTCTAGCTTCACGGTCCCATACCTTTGTGTCTTCCCGATCTACATAAGATTACGATACTTTGACAAAATTCATGTGAATACATAACATCAACTTAATATGCATTATGCACGATATTTTATCGGCGTTTACAACAATACTGCATCGTTGAACACGCAAATCCACGGGACGCTGTGATCTATGCACTCATGACGAATTCAGAGGGTAACACGTGGGCAATTCCTCCCTCCCTTGTTAAAATGATTGTATCCATAAACGTATTTGTTGAAAAACAGTCAAAATTGGCACTTTTCTTCAATACACTTTGGACATTTCAGTGATAGTTCCAAAATAAACGATTTTTGTGCGAGATCGTGCGTATTTGCTTGGTTTCCGCACAAAACCAATCCGCGGAAAGTCTAAAATTCCACATTCAGTATTCCCAACCTAACACACATAACAATTTCCCTCTTCTTACCGCTTAAGTGACATATTGATTTTACTGCTTTAGGCTTTTAACATATTATTTTTAAAACGTTTAATATAGTAATAATTATAAATTGGAAACTTACCACTGCAATTTCACCTAAATTGCACTGTTAATTATTGTTTTTAATATTTTCAAAAATTAAGTAAACTCTACAACTCCACTAAAGTTACTGCATTCGTGTTGCAAGTAACATTAAGGAAGCCGTGAAAAAATCAACAAGATTCCAGACTCATCATAGACTGGGAAAAAAGACAGACGTATATCACGGCCTGCTGGAGTATAGTAAACACAGAAAACATTTTAAAGCAACAATGTTGAAGATAGATATTTTTGTTTTGCAAATTTGCCGTCATTGAACAGAAACCAAGATGGAGATTTCATTGCAACTAATTAGAAATTCCTCTTTCAGGTATGTAATAAACGATCTTCGCACAAAGTAATGTACGATACACGAGCGGTATGTTTTCTTTCAATTCTCGGAAATTAAAAAAGCTCAACTACGTTTCGCTTTTTCAAACTTTTCCTCGAACATGAAAACTTCAACATACCGCTCTTGTAACGCATATTACTATTAATACTTCTTTAAGCAGTTCACATTTAAATGTTTATAACAATTTTAATGATATATGTAGGTGCACGACTACAAATATTATTAGAAAATACAGGCTCTAAATTTCTAAAATGTTATAAGAAAATGAACTCACAAATGAACAAAAATTAGAAGGTACCAGAACAAGATTTATTATAACTTAAACGTAATACACTATTATATTAACATAGTGAAATAATAAGGCTTTCTCAGTGTTATATTAGGTGTATTTTCTACAGACAGAAAATAACATGTAGTCAAGGATATTGTGACGAACCTCAATAGCTGGAACAGAAATAGCAAAAATGTAGAAAACAAGATGAAAAAAAAACTGGACAAACATTATGGATATTTAGCTGTATGTAAAATTTGTGACAATTTCAAATGAGGGAATTTGTTAATATTGATACAGATTTTGAGATAGATAATGCTTATGTAAAATATTTAAAATATATCCTTATTGTTTCTGCAAAAGTGGAAAATGTAATGCTGTTTTTTTCTCGCAACAGGTAATCATTCTCCTTTCAGAATTTGAAGATGTGGTTTGTTATTCACTGCAACAATATATGAAATGAAAAATTATGTAAAACAGAAACGTAATACACCATCATATTAACATAGTGAAATAAAAAGACTGATAATCATCAATGTTATATTAGGTGTATTTTCTACAGACAGAAAATCAAATGCCTTTAAAATAGTTCAAATTTTCTTTAACAAAGAAAATTAAGTCCTTAAATTTTTCTTTAGTAGACAGTTGTGTTTCGAAGTCAGAGGAGTGTCTTTCAACCACCCAAATACTGAGGACTAACTTAAGCCTTGGTTTTTCTGAACCGACGCATGCGACGTGGGAGGTACGAGGCCCGCCTCGCACATATCCGGACTACACGAGAGATAGCGAATGGTTTCTATGGCTGCGAGGTGCGCAGACCTCGCATCTTGCAGTTATAGAAACCACTCACTATCTCTCGTGAAGTCCGGACTGTGCGAGCCGGGCCTCGCACCTCGCACGTCGCATGCGTCAGTTCAGAAAAACCAAGGCTTTACTGTGATTATAAGCATGAGTTCAAACGAACGAAAGACACTGGGTTAACTCACCCCAACTCTGAGACGTACTCAAAGTCAGAGGCGAAGGAAACGCACTGGTAGAATAATGGCATATATTTCTCAGACATACTTATACACTCTTAAAGGAGCTATATGTAAGAAGTTCTTCCCATCTGTACGTCATAGGATGAAACAAAATATCACGCTGACAGCAGAAGTAACCGCCATGATCTCAGGCCATGGAAAAACCCAGGCATACCTACACCGTTTCGGGATCAAAGACGACTCAACGTGTTCATGGCTTCAAGATGCACAAACGGTAGATCACCTAATGTACTCGTGTGTCAAATTGAATAAACAAAGAGATACACCGAAGAAGGGAATATATCGAAATCAAGATAGATGGCCAGTGTCACATGAGAAACTATTGTTAAAATACTATAAGTAATTCAGAAACTTTGTTCAATAAATATATTTCACATCACTGCAAATAGTGAAAATACTATTCTACTTAAAATTAGTATTAGTATTAGTATTCAAGTTAGATATGTTAAAATAATTATAAGCAATTCACGACGTTTATTAAGTCAATAGACTTCACGGCAGTGTATTATATCGTAAATAGTGAAAATACTACTCCAGTTAAAATTAGTATTAGTATTAATAATTGTAAGTAATTCATAAACTCTATTCAGTCAGCTGACTTTACATCCTTGTAAATATTGTAAATAGTCATAGCACTACTATTGTTACAAATAGTTATACTATTAGTTTTTGTTTTAAGTTCAGACAGAATGTAAAAACAGTGTAGCAACAAATGTGTGTAGTATTGCATTACTGCAATGGAGCATATTGAATAAAAAGGAGACACATTTCTAGAAAAAAAAAAAGACCTACTTATAATTTCCATTATCTGTTGATCTTGGGTAAACAAAATTCTGTCTCAAATCCACTGCGCTATTTCTTACGAGACGGAACAGAAAGATTTCTGAAATTCACGAACTGGAAAGCCGTTACGGTCAGCTCCGATCCATTTCGAGTCCTGAAAAATACTTTTGTACGAGATCGTGCGTATTTGCTTGTTTTCCGCACAGAACCAATACGCGGTAAGTGTGAAATACCACATTCAGTATTCCCAACGTAACACACATAACAATTTCCCTCTTCTTACCGCTTAAGCGCGACATTCATTTTACTGCTTTAGGCTTTTAACATATTATTTTTAGAGACGTTTAACATAGTAATAATTATAAATTGGAAACTTACCACTGCAATTTCACCTAAATTGTACTGTTAATCATTGTTTTTAAATATTTGCAAAAATTAAGTAAAGTCTACTACTCCACGAAACTTATCACATTCCTGATACAAGTAACATTAAGGAAGCCGTGAAAAAATCAACAAGATTCCAGATGCCGATGTTATTACTGCAATATGTTATATAAATAATATTGTTAAAATATTAAAATGAAAAATAAATCATTACATAACCTTACTGTTTGTTTTCAGTTCGCATTTATAGACTGGGGGAAAAAAAGACAGACGTATATCACGGCCTGCTGGAGTATAGTAAACAGAGAAAACATTTTAAAGCAACAATGTTGAAGAAAGATATTTTGGTTTTCCGAAGTTGCCGTCATTAAACAGAAACCAACATGGAGATTTCATTGCAACTAATTAGAAATTCGTCTTTCAGGTATGTAATGTACGATACACGAGCGGTATGTTTGTTTTCATGTTCTCGGAAATTAAAAAAGCTCAACTACGTTTCGCTTTTTCAATCTTTTCCTCGACCATGAAAACGTCAACATACCGCTCTTGTAACGTATATTACTATTTGAGTCACGTGATGTATCAAACTTCTCGGCATTATTTTTATATCCGCTTGTTTTGGATGCTGAGTTTCCCTGTACGTAACTCGCTTCAGGTTATCCCTATGATTAGTTTTTTGGAAAAGGGGGAAAATCAAATTCGTATAACGATCTGTTCAAGGAATGCATTAGTGCAGCTACCGATAACCGTGTGACCACCGCATCAAAGCCAGAGCAGTAAGCATGCCTATGTTACTCAAATCCTAGTTAATACAGATTGCATTGCAAGAAGCCAAAAAACATAAGTCTAGACGAAAATATCCTATATTTTGTGAAACGGTGCGTCTTCTCTTCCCATTATTCATTGTTACTGTCTATTGCTCTATGTTCGGGCTGAAAATATGACGTGTTTTTCGAAGTCATGGTTGCAATATTGTCATGTTGATTCCTTCACACAAATTACTCTGCTTATTCAACTTGGCAACACGCCCGGAATATGAATTCAGGGCCACTACAGTCTGAGTGTGAAAGGAATTTCACACCCGAGATACAAAACCAGTTCCACACTAGACTGTCATTCATCATATGAAATGCGTAAAACATATCCTATGTTCCTGTATAATAATATATACCCATGTAACAAAACGCAAGACAAAATCCTCTTGCCGGTCCCGAGATTTTGTCATCGCATTGGTCTGTTTCCTGAAGTTCTGCTTTCTGATTGAAGTAAACTGCTCTAAGTGGGTTAATTTTTATTGCTGATTACGTGTGTCTATAGCTCTGTTTGCTGTTTACGAATTGATTGATTGATTGTCGGTTGGTCAGTTGATTGGTTGGTTAGCTAGCTAATCGAATATTCCTGTAAGTGATTTTTAGTGGTGACATCACAGCCCACTGGATGGTGCTGACATGTCCATTATGTTGACACCCCCTGAGGATTACATCGGTAGCTACTCAAGAATGAGTTATTTTGACAGCCATTTTCATTGCTTGTATTCTATAACGGCATTACCGCAACTTCAGTTGATGTTCACCAAAGCTGTCCACTTAAGCCCGTAAAGGAACTTTATTTGAAAACATGAGAGGGAGTAGTTTTTTCACTCAGATTTCACTATTAGAATTTCTTATCCATAGTTAACAATAGATATAATTATCCTTAAGCTATATTATCATATATGATAGTATCATATTATGATTATTTTTCAATTTAACTTAATTTTCTATATTGTGCGCTAATGTGCTGTAGACAGTAGGGGAGACTGTTGTACCTTTAGCATAGTGTACCTTTGAACATTTTTTGTTTTTAAATTTTTGCTGCTCCCTAGAGAACTCAAACTGAAGTAGATTGTAGAGAAAGCCGCTAAGTAGCTCTAGTCGTAGTTTCAGTTTGATTTATTGCAAAGTGTGAGTTCCGTTGACAAAAGAAATTTTTTAGTACAAAAAGTAAACATTTCGTTCATTGATGTATTTTTTCTAACACAAAACCAGATTGCATTTGTTAATATCTTTCAAGTACGGTGTGTTCCCTATCATCTGGTGAGTAATAACATATTTTAATTTCCATGATTTATTCGAATCTCTAGTTTTGGGAGCCGTATTTGTTTAAACGTGCACCTTCTTGTACCTTTGAACACAAAACATCTTGTATCATGGAACATGTTCCAAATTACACGATACTATCGGTTTTTGTTTTTCTTTTATTTTAAGGTCATGTCACGAAGTAAGTCTGGAGTTAAAGAGGTCCCCAATTGATTCGGATGTCTTGAAGAAAGCTGTTGAAGCAGTTATTGCTTCTCCACAAAATAAAATATAAATCAAAGAATCCTGCTCTAGTTTATGATTGAAAATACATTTTAAATATGTTTGTCAGTTTTTACAGCTATATTCCCACCTATATTTCATGTGTTCCAACTTACAAGAGGGTATGTTCCAAAGTACATGATCCTGTTGTACCTTTGAACACATTACATATCTCCTCATTTTATTTTTTCCAACCTTCATAGATACGTAAAACAGGAAAATACATACAGGAAGTTATAAAGGAATCTTCAATAATTATTTCAAGCATTTTTTCATTAAAAAACTTTCATTTCCCAAAATTAAAAAAAAATAAAATGTGAAAAGTGTTTAAAGGTACAACAGTCTCCCCTATAATATACACTGCATAATGAATACATCCGAATGGATAGCTCAGTTCGTGAGTAAAAACACTTATTGTCAATACAGTACTGTATTTTTATTAAACAAAAACATAATGAAAATTATCAAACTCAAAATCGCGATATTTCCTAGTTTACTTAAATGGATGGACGACTTCTCTTCCCTCCTATACCTAGTAAAGTGACTTGTTTGCATTTTACGCCAGTATCATCGAACCCCAGTCGTAGAAGGGGGTAGAAAACGGGGTTTCCGGTTCTCAACCGTTAATCCAAAGGTATAGCCAGGTTAATATTAAGAATGCTAGTAAAAATAAAATGATGTCCCTGTACATTAAAGCCCGTGCAAGGAACGATTACCGAAGAGCAATGGTGGCGTTGCTGTCTGCTTTGACGTGTATATGAAGGCATGCCGAGGGAGCGAGAGGTACGGGCCGATGGAAGTACTGTCTCTTTCAAGAAGATGAACAAATGAGGACATCGCTGTGGAAATAAAGAACATAGCAAGAGAAAAGTTCGAAGCTAATTAAACGCGCAACATATGTTTACGAACGAAATAATAATCCGTCCGAAACAAGACACGTATTCACATGCAATGGAACAAACTAAAGTCGTAATGTAACTATCACAACGCGAGACTGATTCTATTGATGTCATTTCTCTTCCGACTGTACTCTTGAATATCATTCAAGCTATCTCGTTACCTTTCCTGTCGGCCTCTCTTCCTTATCGTATTGTTTCATTCGCATTTCTTCCGTCGGTATTCCCTGCTTGCGAGACCTATACTGTACTCCAACCACGAGAAAGTATCTGCTGAATGAGACGGAACGGGGTAATGCTGTGAATGAATGTTGATGTCATAAGATGTCATAAGGTCACACACGTGGGTAATCGTATCTCTATTGGCTAACTCTCACAGCTCAAACCATAACATTGATACACACATATTTATATTACCCTAGTTATAAAATTAGATCACTGTTAATCTCCTGGTCTTTTAATCCCTCCATACAGTAAATGACATATTCAGAAGAGCGCATGGTTTTTAAACTGACGTTATAACGGTAATATTATCTATCTACTTCGCTCCAATATATGACGCAATAGTAAGCACATTCCTTTCACGGTTGATCTGGTTGGAGAACAGTATCTGTGTCCCGAAACAAATTAATTTTCTCATTTTATCTTAAATAATTAGAGACAGATCCTTATTAATCAGCATAGTACAAATACCTAGTGCTCCAGTTTTGTGCATTCGAGAAGGAGCCCCACTTCCAGTTTAAAGAATGGCATTTCGTCTCTCAGAAGCTCCTCCGATGAATGGAGTATGAACAACCACATCGCTTTACAGTACCCTCTTCGATGAAACACTCAAGTCCTCTCCATTAATTGACGTAAATGAGCTGTAGTGTATAAGAAAGAGAATAGCTGCAGCTCATACCTTTCATGCCAGAGGCACACGTTCAATCAGAATAGAATTTGTGGCGGCCAAGAACGCTAATTGGGGCAAGTTTTCATGGGTCACTGTATCGTTAATCATCACCTGAAACGTAGATCCACCTCGCTTGGTGCATCACGGCTAACAGGACGAAGCAATTCACATTTTAGAATTCTTGCCCCTACAAGAGGTCGACACTTGAGGTCAATTGATGAGAATCAATTAGAAACGTTGAATGAAAAGAAAATGCAAAATGCAGCATAATGGACAATAAATACACTATCGTGGACTGCACGTAAGAAAAGCAATTTTAATAGTATAACCAGCGGAATTCGTGGCGCTGTGAACCTACAGAATTTGGGGCGCCTTCGGCTTATAAAAATTCTCATATAATGAAAATAACAGTATATTTAAGTAAAAACCCAATATTTGCTTGGAACATCTATATAATAATTTTACAGGCTATTCAATATTTATTTATTTATTTATTTATTTATATACTGGCTGTACCCGTGCGCTCCGCCGCACCCGTTAGAAATAAATATAAAGTAATTACATAATTAAAATAGGACATTTGATCCAGGGAAAATCCGTGTTTGATAGAAGGATAAATCGTTTAATATGTTACTTAATTTAAATTGTATTTAAATAATTAAAATGCGATCATTTTGGTCCAGAGACCACAATTCCTTTAACATGTTTCTTAATTGTTATTACATGCAACCATAGTTTAATGAAGATTGACATCATTTAGTTTTATTGTGTATAGTTTATATTACTTGCTACATGTTTCCATTGAATTATGGTAATAACTTAATTTTAACACTTGTTTTGTACGTCTTCAGTAAATGGCGCTTGTCGCACTATGGTTCTGAACCCTTCAAATAACTTAAATAGTGATACAGCATATATATATATATATATATATATATATATATACATAGTGATATTTATATCTCTTTCTTTCGAAAATGTAAGAATTCACGATCTCCTATGTACCATTGCCATGGAATGAATAAATGTGTTTTTTCTTCCTACTCAAAAATTTTATATTTTGCACATAGAAGTTATTGCAGGAACAACAACACTATAATCTGAGGCGGCGGTGAAAATTATTATATTGTTATTTTAAAAGTCTTGTATCCTATCCTTAAATATCAGTCCTATCAAAATTTTGCATAGAATAAACTTATTGGAAATCATTTTAAAGAAACTTTTGCTATGTAATATTTTTCATGAAAATTAATAATAAGGGAGATATTTCGATTTATTTAATTCAAGAACCCTTATAACCCCCTCCCCTTTTAAATAAAATATTTTGAATGCCATATAGCCTAAATTCTAAGTTACAACGAACTTAATTGATATTCCAATTTTCATATAAATCGGTTCAGCCATTATCGCGTGAAAAGGTAACAAATATCCAGACAGACAGACAGACATACAAACAAAAATTAAAAGAAAAAAAAAACGATTTTCGGTTTCAGGGTGGTTAATTATATGTCAGGACCAATTTTTTTTGGAAAATCTAAAATTACCAGAAACATTTAGGCTACAGATTTATTATTAGTATAGATTTATTTATTTATTTATTTATTTACTGTATTTATTTATTTATTTATTTATTTATTTATGTCTATAACAGGGCAAAGCCCCAATTACAATAGACACCACAGATTTTCTTAAAAAACATAGAATTGCATATAACATGAAAAAAAGAGATAAAACAGAAACAAATGCAAGATACAAGTGTAATTACAAATTAAAAATTAAAAATGAAAAAAAAATCAGTAACTAAATAAAAGACACAGATATAGATATAGAGTAAATGAAAAATACCAAATAAAAATAAATTTAAAAGAGTTAGGGGAGAGTCGGGTAGTATCGGACATCGGGTAATATCGGACAGTGAGTTTCTTTCATCTACCACACAACGATAGTACCTGATTGACATGGTTACGTTTCTGTGATGTTGCATAGAGAAACGTAACCATGTAATTCAGGTACTACCATATGGTGGTAGATTAAAGAAACGCACTGTCCGATACTACCCGATGTCCAATAATACCCGACTCTCCCCTAAGTATAGATATCATAGCCAAAAATGTAAAATGTAGCTATAATTGGCAAATTACAGAGTAAATATAGCACTATGTTAATAAATTCAGTATACTGTATTATATGGTAGGACTAATAGGCTTAATTTATTTATTTAAGAAATTCACTACTACACAACATGTGTTCCAATTAGTAGGATATCTGATTATAACTATAACTAACATCTAACTAGAATTTAACATATCATAAAACTATTGCTGTATATAATTTTTTCTTGTACTTATTGTACGATGACGAGAAATCTAAATCCTGTTTATTTGATAGATGATTGTAAGTTCGAAGCATTAATGAAAGTGGAGACTTTCTTTAAGGGGAGAATTCACTGAAAGACATGGCAATTTTCCAAAATATGTTTTATTGACTATTTCATTTCTTTAGAATGTGCATTTTCATATTCCAAATAGATTTAGTTCAATTCTGATAAGAAATACGTTCAATTATTTTGTAGCAAAGAAAGAAAAGCTGTCAAAAATACCTTTTTCATTAAAGACTTTTTTACGAATTTCTGATTACAAATCTAGTTACTTTTTGTTCTCAAGTTGGCTCCCTGAAGTTACTAGATGAATGTAGGGAAGGGGAATTGTAATAGGTAGGCATATGTGTTACATAAATATTCATTTTACTTTCCCGGTATAGGGTAAAGGTTGGTAATATTGTGATAGTTCTTTTTGAGAATATATTATAATTTTATTGAGTGAGAGAAGGACCGGTTTTGTGAAGCAACTTGTCCACGAATATTCCCTTAATATGTCGACGCGAAAAACCGATCTTCCTCTCGCTCAGTAAAATTGTAATAAATTCTCAAAAAAAAAAAAAACTATCACGATATTACTCGTATCTCAGTCTTACCAACCTTTACCCTACGCTTGTTATTCGCATTCATTTCACTCCTATTTTCGGTTTTCCCTCACAAAATTTTCTAGAGCTCCTTCAGTGGAGCAGCGTAACCCGGAGTGAGATTAGTGGCCAACAGGCTTGGAGCTCACATATTTAGTTTCTTGCAGCCCCGAACCCCTTGCAAGGACGCGTTTTGCGTACCTTTTAAATTTGTCCTCCCAATTCAAGTCTTTCAAGTCTTTCAATTCAATTCAATTCAATTCAATTCAATTCAATTCAACTCCTCTCTTCAGTCATACTTTTGACAGTGGACAAATCCGTTCCTCGTGTTCGATTTCTCTCGATTATTGAATTTATATTTTCCTCTCATTGTTGTATACACAGTTCTATTTCTCCGCTCATTAACTACCGGAATGGTGACCTCCCTCTTAACTGCTCTACTTCTCTCATCCGCTTCCGATTAAAACGTTATTTCAATACCAAGGCTGATAACAAAATAGAAATCAAGAACTTTGTAATTCTGCTGGATGTCATAGAACATGTTCGTACAAATACGAGACGAGAATATATGTACTTAGCTTATCCCATGACAGGAATTTTGTTTTGATCTTCGTATTGAACTTTTTGGTCGGTTATTTACGACGCTGTATCAACTACTGGGTAAGTTAGCGTCGATAGAATCGGTCATAGCGAGATGTATTTGCAGAGATGAGGTCTAGGATTCGCAATGTGATTACCGTCATTCTCTTTACAGTTCGTAAAAACCTAGAGAAAGTCTCAAGTCAAGAGAGAATCGAACCCATGCCCTAGAGGAGCTCTAGATCAGCAGGCAAACGCGTTACCATCTAAACTACGCAGGTGAGACTTTCGTATTGAATGAACGGATTTATATATATATATATATATATATATATATATATATATATATATATATATATATATATATATAGCAGTGGCAAGAAAACCGGACCGATCCTTGTAGCTGATTTCAGAGTATTGTTCACTCCAGAGCACGATAGACTGGTAACTAAGATTTTCTTGGTTCGAATCCTGCCTGGGAAGGAAACTTTTTTTTGTCCCTTATTCAAATTTATTCCCAATACTTCTCGTTTGCTGGTAAAAATCATGTTAATTAAGTAGTAAAATATCGCTGTAATCGAGAAGTATTGCGAATAAATTTGAATAAAGAACAAAAAAAGTTTAATTCCCAGGCAGGTTTCGAACCACGAAAGTCTTAGTTACCAGTCTATCGTGCTCTGGAGTGAAACCAGTGTATCGTGCTCTGGAGTGAACAAGGCTCTGAAATCAGCTACAAGGGTCGGTCCGGTTTTTTTTGCCACTACTATACAAAACACATTGATGGCATAACAGTCTCTATTGTCCGTCCGATAGTAAATTTATAAGCGAAATTACGATGTAACGGTTTTGTTCCTCCTGCACAATTAGGAGATTGCAACACAGACCGTTCAGCGCTTCAATTATTAAAGGTGGATTTGTATGTGAATTCACTGCGAAAAGATTGTAAATCGGCTAATATTTAAGCCACAGATGTACAGAATTTTGTAGAAATAGTCTGATATACTGTAATTTTTACTATGTTGTATTGTATCGTTTAGGAATATTTAATTAAATGGTGAGTTTAATCCTATAATTAAAGAGGGTGTTTGTAACTTAATGTGCAACATTTCAGGTGCGTATTCCTTGAGCCAGTCTAAAGCGATATAACCCAAATTACCCCTATACTACATCAAACCGTTACAAAGACAATAGGTGTGAATGGTTGGTTCTTCTTTCGGTATCCAGCAATGTTAAGCCTTGGTTTTTCTGTACAGACGCATGCGATGTGCGAGATGCGAGGCCCGCCTCGCACAAATCTGGAATACACGAGAGATGAGTGGTTTCTTTAAAGCCTTGGTTTTTCTGAACCGATGCATGCGACGTGCAAGGTGCGAGGCCCGCCTCGCAGAAATCCGGACTACATGAGACATACTGGGTGTTCAGTTCAAAATGTGTCATGGCTCGCTGTATGTCGTCATGTGGGTATCCGATGAGCCTAGAGAATTCAATCTTCCTACACTTCCGCAAAGGCGTATTACCTAAATGCGAGAGAAGTTGCCTAGCAAGTACGGCGTTCATTCTGAAGATTACTTACCGATACGTACGGTAACGCCAGTAGTGGCAAGAATGTGAACTGTTTGGAAACACGTAATTAGTGAGTTTTTTTTCTTACTGTCGGGATATGGGGGAGAGGATTAAGACGATTACTTACGTATTTGTTGACATTAACTTCGACGGTCAACATGGACACGGAGCATTTGATTTGTGTTGTGGAATGTTACCGTACGCAACCGATGATAACAAATACCCTGCGTACGACTTGCCGGCGCAAAACACAGTTCGAAAGAGGTTATGGTAGCACACAGACCGTACAGACCGCCATCTGTTGCTACGACATTCAAGTTATACCGTACACGTTCTCAAGTTCAGATTGAAGAACGCCTTAAATAATAGGCAACTTCTCTAACATATAAGCTGAAACTCGCTTCAAATCGGTGACCTAACAACAGTGACGTCATGACACACTTTGAAATGAACACCCAGTAGTGAGTGGTTTCTCTAACTGCGAGATGCGAGGTCTGCGTACCTCGCAGCCATAGAAACCACTCACTATCTCTCGTGTAGTCCAGATTTGTGTGAGGCGGGCCTCGCACCTCGCACACGTCGGTTCAGAAAAAGCAAGGCTTAACTGCGAGATGCGAGGTCTGCGCACCTCGCAACTATAGAAACCACTCACTATCTCTCGCGTAGTTCGGATTTGTGCGAGGCGGGCCTCGCACCACGGATCTCGCATGCGTCGGTTCAGAAAAACCAAGGCTTAACATTTCATTACATTACTCGCGTCGCTTACAATCAGTGGAAGAAGATCATTCCACTGAAAGGGAGATCACTATGAGCTTAAATGCAACTCAGTTCGTTGTAGAATCTACTTTCTACTGACACAACTAACGATACTCCAGTGTTGTGTGACCACGAAAATTCAATTCCTATACTACTATGAAGAATATTCTCATATAGTGTTGATGTGGACCCATGGATTGTGCAGTGATAATACCAGAGCTGTTGCGCAAGAATATCACAAACGATATCCACACCGTAAGCATGCAATTCGAGAGGTATTTACACGTACTTACAGGGATTTAGCCGAACGTGGAAATGTTCCAAGTTCTCATCTACAACATGAAATGGAGTAACCAGAATGAAATAAAGATGTGAGACTTGCAGTTATTAAGACCACAAATGAAAATCCACGGCTAAGCGAAAGAAGAATATTTGCACGTCTTGGAGTTAGTCAATTCACTGCTTGGAACATACTGCATGTTGAAGGCATTAACGTTACTCCACAGTAAATTGGACATTATCTGTTCATTGTTCCGGAAGCCACACATACATTACTGAGTTGACCTGAGAAGTGCATGAAAGCTCAAAGGGGTATTTCGAGCCAAATCGGTGCTAACCACACAACGATTCACCTGTTAACTTCATCTTGTTTTTTTTTTGTGCTCAAGTTTAATGTTAGAACAAGTTACTGAACACTTATGAAGATCTGATTTTCTGTTAATTGTATATTTTCCAGTCGCACTATTTTGAGGTGGAGATAGATTTTTGCAGGACGTTGTTAGTTTGATATTAAAGAACAATGTGTCTTGTGATATAATTGTTCTATTCTAACCCGTACTAACAGAAACATCGTCGAAATTTTTCAAATTTGGGCTCGAGTATCTCGTAAACAACTAGAAATTTTACTGAGTTATGTAAAGTCGATGTAGAACTGAACAAGGTATGTCTTTAAAACGTTGTACATTATGTTACGAATACCTTGTAGTTTTGAGATTATATTCGAAAGCTAGAACTATAATATGAAGGGTTCAGAACCATAGTGGGCCAAGCGCCATTTACTAAAACCTTAGAAGACAAGGGTTAAAATGAAGTTATTAGCATAATTCAATGGAACATATAGCAATTAATATGAAATATACACATTAAAACTAAATGATATGTCAATCTTCATTAAATTATGGTATTCATCTAACTTTAACCTTTACTTTCTCCGTTTTTAATAAATGGCGCTTGGCCCACTATGGCTCTGACCCTTCATATGATATCGTTATCAAATAAATTAAGTGTGGTTAGGTCACTGAATTACTTAAATATTTAATGAGTAGATCTAAAACTTGTAAACGACCTAAATTAGACATAACATTTCAGAGGGTTCACCAAAACGAAGTGCAGGATTTAGCAAAAATTTAAGGACACTCCTCCATAGGTGATGTTTCACTCTGTCCTTATACTTATCTGAAACCCTCTGATGTTTATACAGGGTCCAAATGTTTGTGAAACGTCAAGTTTTTATTGCAAACCCACCTATCTTAACTGTAGATTATAAAATTTCATATTGTGTACGAAGAAAATTAATTATTCCAAAACGGGTTGACTTAGATCCATGAATCTTGGAATGGAGTTAGATACTATCTCCAGTCATTCTTCCACATCCTAATAATCTGTGACTTCACGTCAACGCTGACTGAATTTCGACCTACTTTCATTTTTTTCAAGGAAGAAATCCAACCTTTTCACACTTGTAGCTAACTCCACAGCTGATTACTAAAATGGAGGGAATAAGCTGATTGACCAATGTTACCAACACTGAATGCAATTTTGTAAATGACAGTGGCGGACCCGGGTCTATTTGCCGCGAATTTCAAGCTCAGGAGAATCTTTAGAAAATGGCAACTTTTCCTGAAGGAAAGAAAAAACAATCTGGATTACAATGATTACAAAATTCACTAATCTAAATCAATGCATTCTGGAGTAATTAATTTGTTCCTACACAGTATGTAATTTTTTAACAAGTTTCATAACAGACAAATACTGTTACATAGTCCACAGTTTTGAAGATAGACAGGTCGGGTTTGCAGCAAAAACTTCACTTTTCACGGGCATTTGGTCCCTGCATAAGCATCAAGGGATTTCATATAAGTATAAGGTCAAGACCAATATCAGTACTAGGAACAGGTGGACGATTACAGCTACCTAGGGCAGACTGTCTCACTAAACTAAGGGATGGAGAAATAAATACAAAGGAGAATAACACAATCCTGGAGAGCCTTCTGGGCGCTAAAGTTTATACTCCTCGACAGGTCCTTAAAGCGCAGACTCAGACTAGGGGCTCTTAACTCCTGTGTATTCCCAGTGCTAACATACGGTAGAGAGGCAAAAGATGAACATCGAAATATGCCAAAGAAATATGGAGAGGAAGATAGTTGGCGTTTCACTGAAAGACAAGGTCTCCAACACGGCATTGCAGAAAATTACAGCTTCTGAGAACATCACAGAAAAAGCCCTCATAACGAAGTGGAAGTGGGGTGGTCATGTAGCAAGGCAGCAACAAGGCAGATGGGCGCGAGAAACCACCGTGTGGGACCCGTACATAGGAAGGAGAACACAAGGCAGACCAAGAAGAAGATGGGCAGATACATTGAAGCAGCTGGGAGGGAATTGGTCAACCATCGCCCGCAACAGGAACGAGTGGAGACAGATAGTGAACAAACTCATATAGATCTAAAATTTGACAAACTCTAGTGTATCTCACATAGTGAATGTGAATGTAAATATTGTTCACGTGAAATAGCTCATCATGTGAACCACACCAATCGAGTTTCCCCTCTTGTAGGAGGCTCTAGCCCTTCATGGGACACAGAGGCTTCATTCATTCATTCATTCATTCATTCATAAGGACAAGAGTGAAACATCACTTATGGACGAGTGTCCTTAAACTTTTGGTAAAACCTGTACTGTATGAGATGTAATTTGTCCGTCAAAGTATTTATATTTTCTCGCACTTCATAGTAACAAACTTGAAAGGACACTCTTGACGTGAGTAGGTTATAACGCCGGGCCACAGCTTTAGATGAGATGTTACATCAACAAGAAAACATCCACGCACTTGTCCAGCACTACAGCCTCGGTGCAGCATTCAAATTTGTCAATGAACTTGGAATAACCATCTCAAGATGTCAATAAATGAACATTTTTACTGCAACTAAAAACGAAGCGAGTAGCGTAGAAAACACAGATAGGGATAAAGGGTTCCGAACTCTGCTTTCGCACTGGTTTTCGGGAACCGAACTGGCTGTGAGATAGCCGGTGTCTGGCGATGCGAGAAGGACCTATTTTCCGCACTGTGCGCGTCTCGCCGAATAACGAGACGGGCAGATGGACTTCCAGATGGACGAGCCGACGACGGGCAGCTGCGATCCGGCCAGGCACAGGCTCGGAAAGGCTGACGATGCAGCCAGGGGTTGCCGACTGCCCACATACACGGAGGTTTTATTCCACCCTTCCCATCGTCATCAGAGACCCTGCCCCTTACCTCTCTCGCCACAGCTGATACCAAAATGCTGAACGTTGCAGAAATCTTCCAAGGATCAATATAGGTAGGGTTGTATATACTGTATCAAGTGCACGTCGGAGAAAATGTGTGTGCCTCCCACCACCCTGTCAACTTCTATATCTGAATTTTCGAAAATCCCGTGAGCAAATTCAGAAACATTACATACTGCTATTACTGACGCCAACACCTTGAGCATAAGAAACGTCGCACAAATGCTGAGAACCAAAAATCACGTTGGTTCAAACATCAAAGGAATCAACGTGGATTACAGGCATAATAACAACACACATTGAGTGCCGATAATTTTACAGGAAACAAACTTGAGAACTGTAGCCATATGTATACCTCTATATCTGAATTTTCGAAAATCCCGTGAGCAAATTCAGAAAATATATTATATACTGCTATTACTGACGCCAACACCTTGAGCATAAGAAACGTCGCACAAATGCTGAGAAGCAAAAATCACGTCGGTTCAAACATCAAAGGTATCAGCGTGGATTACAGGCATAATAACAACACACACATTGAGTGCCGATAATTTTTCAGGAAACAAACTTGAGAAATGTAGCCTAAATTTTAAATCTGAAGACAACAGGATATTTTTACACTGAACATAATGCCACTGTGATATATCCGGCAACGAACTGCATACCCAGTTGCAAAAGAAGTTTTTCAAGTGCTATGCCATGAGTGTTAATTCAGTGGGGTTAAATACTTCACAAACAAGTAACTCAACTCAAATAATAAACCTAGGGCAACAGAAATGTGAAAGGTAAAATAATGTATAAAAATAGCTGAGGAAGAACAAAATCAAAATGTATTTGGTCCGTGGGAGGAAACAATTGATCATGATAGTTTATTTTATATCTCCTACTTTACATCTTCTACATCTTCCTGCATTCAAATTGATCCAAAATATATATTGTCCTATTAAGAAAGAACTTCAGTAATCAGAAGTTGTAACAAATATCATTTTCTTCAAATTTAATTTTACGTTTTCTGTGCCACAAATTTCTTTCAAGGGACATAATACGATTTGATTAGTTGCTCTTCAATTTATGAAAAAAAAAAACACCCAAGCCAATTCAGAATTGTATGGGAAGAGACTGCATCCCACACACCTATCTATACACAACCTGAATTGAGTTTTGTTTACCTGTGCGTTAGTGTACAATCCGGTTCGTGATCAGAGGTACAGTATTCTTCCGTCTCTCCCTAAGAAATGAACTCAGGCCATCACAGTTCATTTTCAATTCACAGTGAACAGTTTTTTCAAACTAGTTTCAAGTATGTACTACATGGTTGTTCACTGTAACGCTAACGACTTCAATGTCGCCGATGGACATGAAAACTTGTGAAGTATGTATCCTACTTCATTTTCCACCGTCATTATAAACAGTAGAATATAACAAAGTACATACACATTGTTTACATTCACAGTATGTCTGTCTACTATGTTCAAGGAACTCTATAGTCAAATCGAGCGTACATTGGTTGCTAAAGTGTCCCGGATCCTAAGCCTGATTATAAATATCATCTCATCATTAGTACGCTTCCTGATCAGTGAGGAAGGCCAGAAAAGCCTCCTGCCATTGAAATGCAGGTTCTTTTCCATCGATGAAAGTGAAAGCGATCGTGATGTTGATGAGAATGCCAGCTGAACTAGCAGTGAATCTGCGTGCTGCAAATTCCACGAAATTTAAAACGCGGTTTGTTAACTAGCAATCAGAGTTGCAGCAGCCACAACGAACAATGTCCCATTACTGTGACGAAGTGTTCAATATTGCAGCCTGTGTAATATTTCCAGGCAAATTTTAAACGTTTACAGCCACCAATTCAATTGCTGTTTTTCGGCATTGATGCTAATAGCAAAAAAAAAAAAAAAAATGTGAAAACTGTTACTCTATCGATAACCAATCACAATTATATTATCTGCGGAAAGCTCTCACCATTAAAACATTACGCGCAGGTACGTTAAAATTTGTTGAAAACTATGTATATAACTACACAGACCAATCGTATTCCCAATAAACATGAATGATAGAAGAGTGTCAGTTCTGCGCATAGATAATGACGAGTATGAAAGAGGATTTATAATTGCAAAGTCAATTCCGCAGGATAACACGCGATAGTCCATTATCCATGACAAGTATTTTTTGTGGGAAAAAATCGACTATGAAAATGACAGGTGGTATATAAACGCTTATCGCACAGTCCTGCTCGCAAACTCCGTAACAAAAAGGGGAAAGAATGGCTATCGCAAATCACAAAGACAGACGAGCGGAGCTTGACTGATTAGCTTTTGCACGACTGGCTCGTGTCATTCCAAATTGTTTAGAGGTCTTTTATTTAGGCGGGAGGGGGCATTAAAACATTCATTATTATCGTTCTGATCGGAGACCGCGGATGAGGCCGTGTGGCCAGGTAATGGAACCAACAAAAGAGTCGACGATAAAAGCGAGCTAACTATGCCGACTACACTTATCTTTGTGCGAGGTTAACTAGAGTGGAAGGCAGGTGTTCGGATACATCAACTTAAGTCCTAATGTAAAGTGAGCAAGTATAAAAGCTATTGGCACGGTTTTAATAATGGTATAGGAACTATCCCATCCCTCTCGCAGAGATAATAGATACTGTCCAAAAACACCTCGCACACCTTACATTCAATGTCCTACGTTCCTCAAACTAAAACCCTTCACTCGAAGGAACAGATGATAACATAAATATGCGCGAATCATTCAACAGGGCAATTTCTCTCTAAATCTGATCCCTTCGATGTCTTTTGACATTTTCTAACAGCCAAATATTAATTTACAGTCACTGATAAATGAGGAGTACACTGCAAGAACGATGGATGTCACTTTCTCGTCGAAAATGAACCAAGACTGTCAATGCATAGCTTAAGATATATAGAATGTACATAGAGAGTTATATGGCATTAACATTGATAGTCATTGTCCAGTAATGATCGGAAAATCACAGCTTAGCTTTGAGCGCTAAGAATTTCAAACGTTCAATTGCTTCTCCTGAAAAATGTGTTCCAAATGACATCCATCATTCTTGCAGTCGACTCTTCAAATGTATCGCTCCGCAAGATACCACGCCCCTCTATCTCTCCATAGATCTTCTCTTAATTGTCTTCTTTCCATAGCTTCCAGAATGCCCTTTTTCCATGTTATCATAGGTCTTCCTTTTTTTCTTCTTCTTGATGGGGTCCAACCATATACCAACCTTGGTAATCTTTGAGTATTCATTCGCATCATTTGCCCATACCATATTAGTTTTGAGAAAATATCCTCTACAAACTTAACTTGCATTTTCTCTCTGATTGTATCGTTCCTAATGTTACTTCTTCTTGAAATGTCTGCTGATCGTCTCCAATAATCTTCGAACATTATTAAACGTATAAAAGCAATATGAATTTCAAGACTAGCTTCGAATAAAGAGGTACCTCAATAGTGATGCCTGTCAAAGTATAATAATAACTTTAAAGCCACTGGAAAACGTTCTGCACGGTTCTATTATGTTAACTGATAACAATTATTTAAAAATTGACAATATTCAATAGATTTTGAGTTGGAATCACGAAAATGATTTAATAATGGTATAGGAACTATCCTATCCCTCTCGCAGAGATAATACTGTCCAAAAACACCTCGCACACCTTACATTCAATGTCCTATGTTCCTCAAACTAAAACCCTTCACTCGAACGAACAGATGAGAACAGAAATATGCGCGAATCATTCGACAGGGTAATCTCTCTCTAAATCAGATCTCTTCAATGCCTTTTGACATTTTCTAACAGACAAATATTAATTTACAGTCACTGATAAATATATCGCACTACAAGATACCACTCCCCTCTATCTCTCCATAGGTTTTCTCCTAATTGTCTTTTTTCCATAGCTTCCAGAATGCCTTTTTTCCATGATGTCATAGGTCTTCCTCTTTTTCGTCTTCTTGATGGGGGTCCAATCATATGCCAACCTTGGTAGTCTTTCCGTATTCATTCCCATCACATGCCCATACCACATTAGTTGTTTTGTGAAAATATCCTCTATAAACTTAACTTGCATTTTCTCTCTGATTGTATCGTTCCTAATTTTATTTCTTCTTTAAATGCCTGGTGCTCGTCTCCAATAATCTTCGAACATTACCAAACATATAAAAGCAACATGAATTTCAAGACCAGCTTCGAATAGAGAGATACTTCAATAGTGATGCCCATCAAAGTTTAATAATAAATTTAAAGCCACTGGCAAACATTCTGCATGGTTCTTTTATGTTAACTGATAACAATTATTTAAAAATTGACAAGATTCAATAGATTTTGAGTTGGGATCACGAAAATGTTTTAATAATGGTATAGGAACTATCCTATCCCTCTCGCAGAGATAATAGAGACTGTCCAAAAACACCTCGCACACCTTACATTCAATGTCCTATGTTCCTCAAACTAAAACCCTTCACTCGAACGAACAGATGAGAACAGAAATATGCGCGAATCATTCGACATGGTAATCTCTCTCTAAATCAGATCTCTTCGATGCCTTTTGACATTTTCTAACAGCCAAATATTAATTTACAGTCACTGATAAATGCATCGCACTACAAGATAGCACTCCCCTCTATCTCTCCATAGGTTTTATCCTAATTGTCTTTTTTCCATAGCTTCCAGAATGCCCTTTTCCCATGATGTCATAGGACTTCCTCTTTTTCGTCTTCTTGATGGGGTCCAATCATATGCCAATCTTGGTAGTCTTTCCGTATTAATTCCCATCACATGCCCATACCACATTAGTTGTTTTGTGATAATATCCTCTACAAACTTAACTTGCATTTTCTCTCTGATTGTATCGTTCCTAATTTTATTTCTTCTTGAAATGCCTGGTGATGGTCTCCAATAATCTTCGAACATTACTAAAAATATAAAAGCAATATGAATTCCAAGACCAGCTTCGAATAAAGAGATACTTCAATAGTGATGTCCATCAAACTTTAATAATAAATTTAAAGCCACTTGCGAACGTTCTGCATGGTTCTTTTATGTTAACTGATAATAATTATTTAAAAATTGACAATATTCGATAGATTTTGAGCTGGGATCACGAAAATTTTACACATTCATCAACATTTTGTTATTAAATATGTCCAAACAATGCAATGTATCGTATTTACTCACATATGAGCCCCCCATTTTCCTCTTCTTAATGCAAAAAATTATGGGGTCTTATATGCGTATATGTAAAAACGTAGTAAGGAAATACATTTTTTTTAAAGTTGGATAACAGTTGGCCTAAATATACGAATTAGTATAAACAAGCCAATACAGCTCATCTGTGAAATTTATCACATTCAATTTTAATGACGCAATAATTGGCTCGTTTGTTGTTTATTTTTATATTCACATCTGACACTGCTTTCTTTCTCTGAATGGCTGACTTAGGAAGTATGGTATGCGAAAACCGATACCATCAGTAGAAGAATAGGAATTTGTCTCTCTGTGCTGTCACAATGGAAAGATTATAATATGCACATATATACATACTCTATTACATTTTGTCTAAAGTAGAGGGGGGTCTTATCTAATAAGCGAATAAATACCTTAATTACCATAGCTCTGATTGTTGATTCATATACAAATCGTAGAGGGACAAATATCAATTCATATAGCTACACTTTACTATAAAAAACTACTAATCACAACCTGTTCAAATTTTTTATTCCGTTTTCCAAACCATTGGAGATCAAGGATTTTGTAAGCTACACAATCAGTAACTTTTTTAAATATCGATTTCTATTATCTGGTTTATGGTATTTATTTACATTTCATTAACTTCTAACTAAATGAATAATCAATTTTTGACTAAAAATCTAAACCTCCAATTAACTCTTTCATACAATACATACTATTCTCTGAATGAGGTTCTGGCTGATAGGCTATGTACATCTTTTATCAGATAGTACATCTCACTTGACGATATGTGTCAGGAGAAGAACAATATTGTTTGTATGCATCTGAAGTCTGAGTAATGTAATATGCAGCTAGTCGGCGATGTATGGAATGGATGGGGAGAGGAACTGGCCACCCTACCCCATTATCTCCTGGGCTAGTTGCCTCATAATCGGTGCCTTCTTAGCAACACTTGTGAGGTTCGGACGTTGACTAAACAACAACAACAACAACACATACAGAGTGAACTGTAAGGTAACTAATTTCAGGGGGTTATTCTTTGAGATATTTCAAACAAAAACATTTAATGCAATTTTGCTCGTTTTTGCGTCCTTTCCGAGATAAAAAATGTATTGCATGAAACATTTCATAGTGTGTTTTGGGAAAGCCATTGATTTAATTCCCAATATGCTCAGTCAATTTAAGACAGTAGTGTTTTTAGTAATAAATGATTGAAATAATTTTGGTTTTGTCCTTTGAATGTGTAGAAATATGATCCGAACAAATGTAACTTTGTAAAATTATTTTTCAGAACAAAAAGTTGCATAATTTGTTCAGATCATATTTCCATACATTTTAAGGACAAAACTAAAATTCTTTCAAACATTTATTATCATTATACACTGTTCTCTTAAAGTGACTGAGCATATTGGAAATTAATGCAGTAGCTTTCTCAAAATACGTTACGAAATGTTTTATATAAAAGAATTTCTTTTTCTCGAAAAGGAAGCAAAAACGAGCAAAATTGTATTAAACTATTTTGTTTGAAATATTTCAGAGAATAACACGTTGAAATTAATGATATCACTTACGGTTCACCCTGTATATATAAAACAATTAGACTTCTATGTAAAATAGTTTCTAGGGAAATATTTAACAGTTTAAAATCATCTGGACAATGGTTGAGAAAGCTAGGGCACCACTTTTAAAACCCAAAATTTCAATAATTTCTATGTCCCAAATCACGGAAAAAACAGTATAGACCTATACTTACTTGTCAAGCAATGGTTTCTGAAATTTTAAATGAAAAATTAAAATTCATTTTTTTAGAACTTAATGACATCCTAGTGCCTAAAAGTAAAACAAATCATCTCAGGTCAGTTCATTTCCTTTGTGCTAAAAAAAAATAAAAGAATTTCCTTAATTTAGCTATTTATCTACCTCTTTGATATCTGTATCGTTTGGAAACTGAAAATTAAATTAGATACACATTTTATAAGAATTATTTCCTGTAATACATATTTTTAACAACAAATAAACATTTTTTGCAACTTTTCAAGTGTGTTTCGAAATGAGTTCCAACCAAAAAACCTAATAAAATAAATTAAAACATCTCAATTGAACGCAGTTACGCAAAAATAGATCAAGCGACAATTTGAAAAAAATCGGATATTTGCACAAATCGGTTGTTGGTTAGAATACGATGTCTTGATTTTGCTGCTATGTATAAGCAAAATTCGGTTATTGCACAACATTAATTTATTTATTTTGCTTTGCAATATTAAATCAACTGCTGATCTGGTATTAAAAATTGGTGAGCCTTTCTTTTTAGTAGTATTTGGGCTATTTCTTGTAATAGTATGAATGTTACAATACTTTTTGCATAAAATGTTTAATGAAAACCAGATTTATTTCAATGGTCATTATCTCGAAAACAGATTTTTGGCGATTAGTTTGTTACTGCGTAACTGCGTCCAAGTACGCTTTATCTTATGTATATTTGCTCTTGGTCTCCGATCATAAACAGTGCCTTGTTCTCGGTCTTCGAACGGCCCATACTTTCCTTGGTTGGCTATACCTACACGCCATCTTACACTTTAGATGACGACAATAAATGTTTCGTCTTGCAACTGCAGTATACACATAGTAAAGCCTTGGTTTTTCTGAACAGACGCATGCGAATTGCGAGGTCCGCCTCGCACAAATCCGGACTACACGAAATATAGAAACCACTCACTATCTCTCGTGTAGTCCGGATTTTTTCGATGCGGGCCTCGCAACTCGCATGCGTCGGTTCAGAAAAACCAAGGCTTAACATGGAAGATGTGCGTCATGTTCTGTACCGAATGTATGGTATGTATAATTGTCTATAAAACCAAATATTTATGCCCGGTTTCTGGAAAGACAGTTGTTACCTGTACAAACAGAGTTATCTATGATTTAACATGCTTATATGTTTAAAATGAGTTTACGAAAAAACATTTATCGTTATCTTTACAGTTACCTGTGCTTCAACTGGTAACTATACCTCGGCCTGTAGTTACCTGGCTGTTAGTACTGATTCGAACAAACATCGACATGCGGCGCTACTGCATTACTATTTCATAAACTATAATAACTGATATTAAATAATAATATAGATCACAATAAATTGATTTATTATATTATCTGTACAGTTTTAAAAATTTGGCGTTTTATTTACGTAACTTACGGTAAATGTTTTACTTCATATGACATATTACGATAATAATGTGTGTTTATAAAGACAATTTTGAACATCTCAAGCTTAATTTTCATCATCTTCAGATTGTATGTCGTCAGTCAAGGAATATTTTATTTTCGGGTGTTCAACCAATGCCATTCGGGCTCTGGAAAGTTCATTTGAAATCATGGAAGCATTCATATGGGCGAATGTAAAATATTTTAACATGTTTATCAATATGGCTGCCATAGCCACCACAGCTGAATATGGTTGTAGTTTTGAAGCAGAAGTTACATCTAGCTCTCTCTCCACTAGTGTTATTTACCTCGATAGTCACGACAAGTACCAAGAATTATTATTTTTTAATCATATTACGATTGAGTTGGAAGTATACATGTGCACTATGGTTTATCATACGGTTCTTTAATTAAAACGTCTTGCACCTACTAGTGCAGAGCTCATTGTGTACCTATCAGCCATATTACTACTGAGAACTTCTGCAAACAAAAGTAACTATAAATAACTAAAAAATCACTAACAAAATCCTAGTGGAGACATCTATGGGCGACAATAGATACTGAATGTGAAGTTACCTCAAATGTTAGTTACAAGCACTGATAAACTACATTTAACTTTCCGGAAACTCATGAAAGTTATCAGTGCAGTTAAATTTATAAAAGCAGCTAAGTAACTGTGAGTTGACGTGTACCAGAAACCGGAAATAAATGTAATAGAAATTATACCAAAAGTCCAGCTTTTTACCTGTGCCAGGGCACAAAATTTTAAATAGATATGAAAACCTTATCACCAGGCTTCGAGACTTTGGACCCGATACAATAAGTTTATTGTGTACTAGCCGTACCCGTGCGCTCCGCTGCACCCGTTAGAAATAAATATAAAGTAATTACAAAATTAAAATAGGACATTTGATCCAGGGAACATTCGTGTTTGATATAAGGATAAATCGTTTATTATGTTACTTAATTTAAATTGTATTTGCATAATTAAAATGCGATAATTTTGATCCAGAGACCACTCATTTGGTCATAAAAATTATTTAGGAAATACAGGAAACGAATGTACAGAATAGCCTATCAAGTTTTATGTGCATAAGAAGCTATTTTAATCTTATCTGTCCTCGATTCACTCAGACGTTACTGTAATAACATTACAGAATTATGTCCATCTAGAGAAACTACACTTTCCAATGGTGCATTAGTAATTAATTATACAAATCGGTTAATTTAGCTTCCGATATCACTTCATACAAACACAGAAACATTATCTGTAGGCTATCTTTCATAGCTTTCGATTGTTGCTGTCCAAGGCCCCTTATAGACGAAGTCATTTGATTTTTAATTCATTACACGGCCTTAGATGGCAGTTATTTTAATTTTAAAACTCATTTATCTCATTAAATATCAGTCCTATCAAAATTTTTCACGGAATAAAACTTATCGGAAATTATTTTTAAAGAAACTTTTGTTATTTAACATTTTTCACAAAAATCAATAATAAGCGAGATATTTCGATTTATTTAATTCAGGCCCCCTTATAACCCCCTTTTGAATAATGTATTTTGAATGCCACATAGCCTAAAATCTAAGTTACAACGAACTTAATTTATATTCCAATTTTCATCGAAATCCGTTCAGCCATTATCGCCTGAAAAGGTAACAAACATACATACAGACAGACAGACAGACATACAAACAAAAATTTCAAAAAAGCGATTTTCGGTTTCAGAGTGATTAATTATATATGTTAGGACCAATTATTTTTGGAAAATCGAAAATCACCAGAAACATTTCGGCTACAGATTTATTATTAGTATAGTTGTACTAAAGGATGTTGACTCGCTGCAGGTAGGTAGAGATGTGTTGAGGTAACAACGTTGCTATTTAGAGTAGAGTACGGTAGTATGGGGAAACACAAACATATGTACATTCTGAAACTAAATGTACATTACACAATGACAATTTCAAAAGACTGTGAAAAGCATTTATTCTCCTGTCTTTTATAAGCATCTGTGTTTAATTATATACAGTATTAATGGTGGAAATAAGCACGTCGCAATTTTAATTTTTTCACTTATCCTATTGGTCGTCTTTAGGAAGTGCAGTTACAGTACCGAATTGCAATGTACCTACTACAAGATACATTATAGTGTCTCAAACGTAAATCTTTTTCGGTTATCTGCCAAAGTTTGTTCTCTGGAAAGCTGCGATCTACGTCGCATGACATGAAAGGGGCAAAACGAAGAAACCTAACATCATTGCAGTCTCTAAGAGACAGTCCTTTATTCTCGGGTGACTCTATGTCCACTAATTTGCTGTTTATGTTACACAATGTTCCATATCCGTCATTTTTACATAAAACTGATTTCCACTTGTATTTTGCACGTTCAGTAGCCGGTGTATTTGGTGTCTCATTAATTCACTGCGTCATTTCCTAAATTAATTTGAGGGCTTCCGGCATCTCTTGCTCTGACTTTTCTAACCGTGTAATAGTTTCAGACACAGTTTGAAAATGGGTTTGTATGAAAACCAAATTATTCGTCAGAACCTTCAAATCCAGAGCGTTTTTCTTTGCGTATTTGTTGGCATTCATTCTACAGTACCCCCACCCGCTGTACGCTTTACCACTATACTCAGTACGCCGTTATGCGGATTTCCCACTGCATTGCTCTATTGGGTCCGAAGTTTCGAAGCCTGCTTATTACTTAGAAATCTCGATTTATTTCCTTTATTGCTATAGTTACACGTTAAACAAATTTTGGGATGGGCTAAATACGATGCAGTGTATACGGAGTAATAGCTTCATGCGCTTCTTTGATTGTCACACCCATTAGGGCGTAACATTGATAAAAATGAGCCAAGTCTTCGCTCCATGACAGCCGACAACGTCACAACGTCGCACCTGAAGGCGGGCATAATGGGGTTCATTAAACACACGGCAGCCACAGCCATCCTACCGTTTACTTGCGTTGCTCAAGACTTGTCGAGGATTCGGGAGAAAGCGATATCCCAACAGGTCACAATGTCTACACCAGCTAAGGAGAAAATACGTCTCCATTAACCGGGATTGTCCAGTTTTGAGGGCATAATTGTCCAGATTTTTAATTGCAAAATGTAAGAACATGATAATTTTCAGTTCTGAGAATATTAAACTGACTATTACACTTTTACTACGTCATACTACTTTTGACCAATAAACCGGTACGAAAGGACGTATTTCAACGAATCATGGCTGTTTATCTCACAATTTTATCGCGTCCCTGGCATTTGTTTAATTTTATCGCGTCCCTAGCATTTGTTTAATTTTATCGCGTCCCTAGCATTTGTTTCTTTGTTTGCCAACATTTCAAACTGCGCTGGTCTGGATGGCAAAAAAAAAAAAAAACACACACACACAGAAAATTACAAACCACTCCAGTCGATGCACAGCAGTTTCAAATATGACTCGTATTGGCATTCAAGAACAAGAATTAATAAAGATCACTTGTCATACCTATGCATCTTCCCTGAAATGCTATTTACAAAGAAACGAAGAGCATCATTCGGAAATCCTGAATAAGTTGAGGAATAAACCATATATATCAACGAGTTCCACTTCTTTTAAGCACACGTCTAATATAAAACACTAACACCAACCACTAAAACATTGAAATTTGAAAATTGTACTTTTTAATAATTGTTCCTTTTAAAATTATTCACGTTTATTATTTGTCATCATCGTTAATTAAAACTTTTCTTGTTTATTTCATCATCCCTAATTAAAACTTTTCTAACACTTGTTTATATTATTTAGGTTATGTTATAGCTTCTGCTATATGATATTACGGATAGTCACGTATTAGAGATTGTTTAATACTAAGATTTATTGAAAATCATCTGTAAAGTAACGTTGATTACTGGGATCCGGATAATTGAAGTGAAATGCAATTGTTTTATTAAAAATGAAATTGAATCAACAAAGCTTTCTTTACTAGTAATCGTCCATAGTGTTCAATGAAGATTCCATAGTTGGCACACCTGATAACATCACATAATCATAACACACCACTGTCATCTAGCATGCATCTATCGTAATATTTGTAATGTTGAGATAGTACAATAAATACATTTGAAGACAGTTGTATTTTCGTAAGTCAATTAATATTTTATTGTATTGGAGTACTTCGTTACTTCTAATCTTTATATACTTTCTTCTAATCGTGTAATAGTCAATTAAATCCCACTCGAGTTTCGATTTTCTCTAGATAAATCAAAACCTCTAGTGAGATTACTGTTGACTATTACACTTTTACTACGTCATAATACTTTTGACCAATAAAACGGTATGAAAGGACATCTTTCAAGCAATAATAGCTGCCTATCGCACAAATTTATCACTTCCCTAGCATTTGTATCTTTCTTTGCCAACATTTCGAACTGCAAATTCTTTATGTATTATAAAACGTGCTTTGCGATCTTCATTTGTTTCCCGTGCACACAGATGACTGAAAATGGCAGCTCCGTTCAAATGTTTTGGTTAAACTAACATTAATGAAATAGAATTTTAATAAGTCAACTAATATCTATTGTACTGAATTATAGTACTTTATTCCTCCTAATATTATATTCTTTCTTCTATTTTATCACCTCCATGGCACGAAATGGCAAACCCATTTCTTAGTGCCCGTATAGGGGCGTGTCTAATTCTCCTACGTAACCAGTCGAACCATAGAATGTCGAACTTGGTTTTTTGTCGAACTTAAGAGCTTCCACTGTACTTATAACTGCGATTTCAGATAAACTAAATTTTCTTGAAAAAGTTTCAAATTTTCTCAGGAACTCTTTAGCTACCATTTCGAAAATTTTACCACTAATTTATAAACTTACTGTGGTAATGAGTGTCTATAATGATTGTCGGTAAAACATGACTAACGAATGTTGACAGTGTCGCGAATCGCGCAGTTCACTCTCTTCCTTGCTAGTTATAATAATTCGAAGGTCTAAAATCGCACCCCTTAAGCCTTGGTTTTTCTGAACCGACGCATGCGACGTGCGAGGTGCGAGGCCCACCTCGCACAAATCCGAAGAACTACACGAGAGATAGTGAGTGGTTTCTATAACTGCGAGATGCGAGGCCTGAGCAGCTCGCAACTATAGAAATCACTCACTATCTCTCGTGTAGTCCGGATTTGTGCGAGGCGGGCTTCGCATCTAGCACGTCGCATGCGTCGGTTGAGAAAACCCAAGGCTTAAAGGTACTATTCAGTCATTATTAGCTCTGTTGGACTTCCGGGATCTCGTGTAAGTCGACGTATCGGCGAAACCTCGAATATCGAACACCGAAAGTTTTAATTACGTCTTGGGATAAGATGTAAGATAGTGCCTCGTGAAATAGCAACACGAGATAACGGGACGACGCGCGTCGGTTATCAGGGAGCGGGAAGGAAGCAGAAAATGTGGGGAAACTCGCCTCAACCACACAGATACTAACGATCTCGGGAAGCAAAAAATGTGGACGGAGGTTACACAAGAAAGAGGGAGGGATCCTTCACCGGCGTCGTCATCGAGGTTGAGAGTGAAAAGAGAGAGGGGTGAAATCACCCCCGATTATTCCGTGGAAAAGCCTGCAGTGCAGAGATAGACGCGAGGGGGATGGAAACGTGGCGACCCCTCGGCGAGCGGGCTCCGTAGCGTTTTCATGTTATCTAGTCCTCTGTACTGCCGATCGCTTGCCAGGAGATGCTCCTACAAGGGAGGACACTGGTCTCCGTAATCACAAAAGGCAGTGGCAGCATGACTTATTGAAGGCATCCCGCTGCTCGTTCATAAATTTCAGATATTTTCACCGACGGTTGTAATCTTACTGCATGGAGCAAAAACGCGGAGAAGCAGAGCTAAAATCGAAAGCGGGCTGATTTTTTACGAGCCTGGCTAACATGCAAATATTTTAATCTTAAAGGGCATAATTTATTTGGCGCTCTCTTCTGATATACACAGGGTGGCCATAATTGTATCATACAAAATTGGGACACGTGTCATTATCCTGACTTAAAAATTGTGAAGTTTGTTTTAGAACTCATTAATAGTAACCTATTATTGAATTAAAAATGGTGGTACAATAAAGCAATATTATATAATGCAAAATGTATAATAGTATTATGTAAAGGCTAATGAACAGGCTTCGGCCTAGGGATACAGAGTAACCAGTATGAGGTTTAGAGTACACAGAGTATAAATGACGTCATGACCCGGGTGGAGGGGTGAATGCAACAGCACAGGTGGGTCCGTAATGTGCATTACCGTTGTGTGTATTTTTTATTTTAGTAGAATATTTTACGACGCTTTATCAACATCTCAGGTTATTTAGCGTCTGAATGAGATGAAGCTGATAATGCCGGTGAAATGAGTCCGGGGTCCAGCACATAAATTTACCCAGCATTTGCTCATATTGGGTTGAGGGAAAACTCTGGAAAAAACCTCAACCAGGTAAATTGCCCCGACCGGGAATCGAACCCGGGCCACCTGGTTTCGCGGCCAGACGCGCTAGCCGTTACTCCACAGGTGTGGACCCCGTTGTGTGTATTGCTGCTTGGTTGCGGTACGTGTAACGGGCTTCGGCGTAGGGACACCTGATTGAAGGTTACAACTCACGTTAATACTTCATTAATGGTAGACATGTATTGTCTACATAGGAATGTACTGTATATACTGCATCTGTACAGGGTAAAATATATTTTGTGACGGACTGTTTACATGTTGAGACACGAAGTAACGGTGCGCTCCATCTTCCAATCCACTCGACCAACACAACACTATCGACCGTGCGTTCTGAACTTCATGCATTTCTGTGCCCAGGACCGAAGCCTGCTAATGATTAATGAACAATTGATTTTACAATATACAGAGTGATTCACGAGGATTTACCGTCACTAACGAAGTTTATTTCCGAAGACATTCTGAGCAAAAATGTCATAAAAACATGCGTCCCAATCTCAATATTTTTAGTTACAATAATTTTAATTTCTTTGTAAAATGCAATTATTGTTTAGTTTTAAGAATAAAATATTATGAGCTATTCAAGAGTGCCATATTTAATTAGCTAGTATTCTGAAGCTAATGTGTTGTGAATTCCATAATTGCTTCGTAACTTACATATATTTTTTTTATTTTTAACTACAAAATTACATTTTTCTTACGTATTTATCAAAATTATTACTAATCACGCCACTCTTTTAAATTATTTGACGCTGTTTCAACTACTATGTTATTTAGCGTTGATGGAATTGACAGCGAGGTGTTATTTGGTGAGATGAGGCCGAGGAATCGCCATATATGACGAGACATTCGCCTTACCCCAACCAGTTAATCGGCCAAAGCGGGAATGGAACTCACGCCCGAGCGCAGCTCCGGATCAGAAGGCAAGCGCCTCTGCGGACTGAGCTACGTCGGTGGCTGGAGTCTTGCATACTCTTCTTGAATATAAAAATATTTACAAGTATATTCTTTACACCCTTCAAAATTATTTTTGTAAATTTTGTTTCTGCTACTGAAACGCAAGGACACAGAATTTGGAGTAACGAACGAAAGTCGCAGCATGGATGGAAGTCTTCCAGTCACCCACAGTGGTACGCAGTGTCGAAACTATTTATCAAGTTTTGAAAGGAGACGGCTTTTAAATAATGCAATTTCATTTATTAATATCGGTAATTTTAGACACCGAAGAAATACCATTAATTTTTACACCTTTCCTGTTCTGTTAGGTTCATTTTATTTTATTTCATTTTCTGGTGGTGAATCACTTTAACTTGCCTATTTTTATTTGAAAAATACTGGTGAGTTATTATACGCAAGTCCAAAATTTTTAGTAGCATTTTTGGATTTTTGTTCATTACGGTAATTTGCCGACTGAAATTTCCATAAACATTTTTTTAAACTCCATAAAGTTAAAAATCTTTGTGAAATGTAGTTTTTATTGGGCTTTGTCGGCCGTATAGTACCATGACCTATTAAATATGTTATACTACTGTAAATGGTGTGTAATTACTGAAAACTTCATGGTAGATTTACCACGTATAGTTGAAAACAAAACAAAAATATAGAACGTGCACACAATCACAATACTCTTGGCAGAACTCGTTCCATTTACCAAACAATTTTCTGGTATCGAAATGCAATAACGTCATGAATTATTTATCTAAAAATGTTTTCAAGTCAATTTCAGTTGCTGAAAATCTGTCATAAAAGCTGTGTACACAAGGCCACTTCTGAAATTGCATGCAACAGGATCACCTTGGCTGTCTGCGCATGCGCGGGATGCGCGGACGTGGTTAATAAACACCTAAACTAACCAAACCTAACCGTCGTATATGCAAGACATGTAACCGGAGCACGAAGGGAACTTCTTGATTTGATCTGGAATGTACAAGCGAAAATAAATTCAAGTAAGAATCACGCTGGCACTGCATGAGAGGTCCGCGCATGCGCCACAGCCAAACTCTTCCTGTCGCGGGCACTTCCTCTTAACCCTTTCTGACCTGAATTTTGCTCAAAGAGATACCATGGAGAAACAAAAACAAAGCAATCCTCTTTCTAATAACAGCTTGCCAAGGAACTGGCGGGTGCTGCTCTCTATCGGTAAAGAACAAAGCTACTTATAAGGATATCAAATTAAATTGAATTATAAGGCAAATCATATGAGTCAGAGATTACAGAAATGTGATTCCAAATGCAATCATTTGAACAGAAAGGGTAAAAAATTGCTCGTCTGGAATTTTTCAAGTTGCATGTTTTTTTAAGTGATCAACTTGACTTTTATTGTGCAACTCAACATTGCAGGCAATTCAAACTGCACAGTGGACGAATAAAATACCGTAAGTTATTTACATACATAGGTCACAAATTTATAGGAACAACTTCGTGATGAACAGTGCATTTTGAGAAATTGTATATAGTATAAGATTGTATTTCGTCTGGACAATTTATTAGTTATTTTATATTGGCTTAATATTTGTGGAAATCAAGGAACAGCCAAATTTCACGTAGATCAATTATCTTGACTTGGTATCCAATCTCATGAAGAAGAATCTAAAAAGAAGTTGAAACTGCCGAATGAGTGTCAAGACCACGGTACTGTTTTGCACCTTTACGAGGCCTGGTGGTCCAAAGGACAATTCTGGATGGCGAATATATGTACGCTTTTCGCTTTGGGACGAGGAACCACTACGAGATTTTACCAAAATCTCCCGATAGATGTATTTATCTTATCAGTTTCCGAGACGGAAGACATTTCGTGAAGGAGCGCTGCAGCACCAGCACCCGTCCTGTTATTATGAATACCCCTCAGCTCAGCCGGAGCTTAAGAGACTCAATTTCTCGTAGCACGAGGCATTGTCTCTGCTATACGTCTGCTCGTTATGGGAATGAGGGAAACTGAAATCCTTTTTCTTCGCAATCCCCGGCCTTAACAAGCATCTCTCCCCCTCATTCGGTCCAGATGACGACGGCGCTACACTTGGATAACGACCTCGACTCCACACTCCTTCCTATATATAATCCACTAAAAACTACTTTTCTTGCTATCTGCGTATAACACGGTGTAATAATCGCTTGTGAGAAAATTTTGTAGCATCTATTTGTAGCCTGGATGACTCGGGCAGTTACCGCTTCGAGCTACACCGCCAGACATTCCACGAGGCAATTCGATTACCACCTGCAGGACACTGGTTTCCTAAGAGTACCTCGCTCACATACTTTGTCACCCCTCCTTGGTAACTCAGTGGCAAAGCGCCACGAGTTCAAACCCCTGTAATGGCAGTACTTTTTTTGGTAAACAAAGTCAAGTTTCGGAGTGTTCTTCTCGAGATTCACTCGTTATTCCACCAACGCGCTCTACAACAATTCCAATTTGACGGCAAATCCATGTCCACAGTTGAAGGTGTTCCTCGGGTTTTCTGCAAAGATTGGTAGGTTGCAGTGGTAGTGGATTTTTGGATCACAAATCTACAAAAGCAGCCCCCAGGTTCTTTCCTCCTCCTGACGGGAACATGGCGATTTATGTAAACAATAGCACGTGACTGAAGTGAGGCTTCATTGGCCGCAGCTTGGCGCCATAGATTTCCCCCGCCCACTGTTGCACATTCTGTTTCATGTTAAACATTTCATGTTACTCGACAAGTAGACCTAACCTCACTACTATGCATTTTACTTTAATATTACTTTAATTAAATTATTAACAACATTTAGGTTTTAGTTACAACATTTATGGCGGAGCATTAATTGAAATTATATTTTCCAAAAACACACAAAACAAAAGAACACAAATTGCGTAATTTTATCATACATACATTAAAAAAAACAAGCAATTTAATGTTCAAATAATTCAATATAACAAATCAAATATTGCTACTGATATGATGTTGCTTTCAAGCAGCATTTTTTACGGCCATGAATTTCACTCTCTGTATGACAACATAATATCACTGTCTTCTGTGGCCGAATTAAAAAACTACAGTATATTGGTCTGAAGTGACAACACTATTTCCTAAACGTAATAATTATCCCTTCTCAAAGTTCAATTTATTCACGTACAGCACAGAAGACGGTGATATTATGTTAGTCGTACAGAGATTGAAATTCATGACCTTAAAAATGTTGCTTGAAAAGTAACATCATATAGACTAGGTAGCAAAATTATATTTGCTATATTGAATTATTTCAAAATTACAATTCCTTGTTTGTTAAAGTGTGTATATTATTTCATGCAATTTGTGTTCTTTTATTTTGTGTGTTTTTGCAAAATATTATGCCAATTAATATAATTAATTGCAACTAAAACCTTGTACATCCCTCGTGTTTATCGTACGGCCCGTCCTCCCCCACACGTTACCTGCACTTTGTTTACGTTTTCACTGTGCCTAAACGAGACGTTCTACTGTATAGACATTTTTACTTATCGTAAGGAGATGTGAGTGTAAGCAAGCGTAAACTGGAAACGATTTTTCGAACCTCTGTGTAAGCCTTCAACGTCGCCGAGGGACATGAAAACTTGTGAGGTATGTATCCTACTTCATTTTCCATCGTCAATAGACTGTACTATTAACAGTGGAATATAACACAGCACAGTGACGTTGTCGTTTACTTTCACAGTATGTCTGTCTACTATGTTCAAGGAACTCTATAGGGGACATTCCATATTAAATCGATCAGTAAAAAACCTCGCATTTTTTATACCCTAATTTTTTCCCTATTTATACAAGGTGCTGAGGAGAGTGCATTTGCAAAAATATACTATCGAACGTCAAACGGTTTTCGTATTGTTGAGCGACAAATTTAGCATATTTTATAAAAACAAGCCTATTTCAGCGCTCAGAACTCTGGAACCATTTACTGCAGAACATTGAACGGGAGCTCATTTTGAAGCTGACATTTGGTAGGTTACGTTAAGAAGTAATCCTTATTTTTATTGTACACAGAGATCCAGATAATCTGATTTTACTTACTCTTAGGCTTTTTGACAATTTGTAAAAATGTAAAAAAAAACATTGAGAAAAAACCGTGCATTATTAAGAAGGATTCGGCATTGTTTGCTTAGTGGTATGGCAATAAGTTTTGAGGGTATTAAATAGATTATTTTCACACGCCTGGACTTGAACGGTGCAGTACCGCAAGCACTGGCCGAGAGCTGAAGATAAGCGAGCGTTGGGCGTCATTTTACTCCTGTGTTTATGAAAACTTGTGATAAAGCTAGCCCAGCTATGCGCTACTAGACGAAACATCACGTGTTTGTCTCCTGGCCTTGCTTGTCTCGGCTAGCTCTCGTCTCACAGTCTGCTGGTTAGTTCACGCGCGTACTATTTATTTTCTTTATTTGATATTTTCAATACTTTCTCATCAACATACCATCAGTAAAAAACATGCGTTTATTTGTATTTTCAATGCGGAATCTAACTATATATTTTTAAAATATCTTTTCGGTGGCAAAGCCGCCTTAATGAGGAAAAATGTAAATTTCTCTATTTCCATAAAAGTAAGAAAATATGTTTATATGTCAATATAAACTTTAATTTCTCAGCATCAAAATAAACCATGATTTTGATCATTGGGTGAAAGGGTTTCGGAGCTACAACAGTTTAAATTTGCTAATTTTATGAAAATACGATAAATTTAAATATTTTTAATTTAAACACTATGAAGTTGTGATGCCTCAGACTTTCCACAAAGCATTGTATCACAGTTCTCTACGTACAAAAAATGTTTCATTGTATTTAGAAATTGAAAGGTCAATTTTCTCTATATTTCCGTCGATCTGAGAAGGAATAGCTCATAGTCAAGTTGTGGGTACATTGGTGCGCAAAGTGTCCCGGATCCTAAGCCTGGTAATTATAGAGTAGGCTAAATGGTGACAATATTTAGGATAACTTTTTTTTTTTTTACTGAGAAAGGTATTAATTTCGGAATAATTTGGATTAGAATTTTGTTTTGTACTCTATGCAAGGAATAAGGTGTTAAAAGCTGTACAGTTCCACTAATTCCACCCTGTGTACCTATAGCAACACTTCACTCTAAATTCACGAAGAGAACAATGAATGAAATTAAGTATGCTGTAGTCTTCATCGGGGCTTGAGAGTGCCGAAGTGTGAAGATGGGTCGCGGACAACGACGTGCTCCGAAACAATACCGTCGCAATCTTGCCGTTTCCTTAGCTGAAATGTAAACTGATTAGTACCAACTTGGAATGACAAAACATGCCGCCACCGTAGAACCCTGCAAGTTTCTAACAGGTTACAACAGGTGACTGTGTAAACTGGAACATTGCTCGGCATGCTTAAACATTTGAAAATGGATTACTACGGTTTATTGAGTTTACCTTCCATACGCTTCTAGTCATACCCCTTAATCAATCCTTCTGGGGGTCTTATTCTACTTTACGGAAAACAAAACCAAGTCGAGAACGAAGTTTCCATAGTGATGTTCTTGACAAATGAGCTACTATCGGAAAGCTCCACCTGCACAGCGTGTAAATGTACACAATTCATTCAGAAAGTAAAGAGCGAGAAAAAACCGTAAATATTTTCTCTACTACAAACAATGAAATGGCAATTTTAAGTTATTGATATTTATACCGGGTGTTTAAAATAAGTGTCGCATATTTTTACAGGAGGTAGCATAGATCCAAACTAGAAAAATGTTCCTATAAACGTATGTCCGGAAACAAATATCTTTTGAGATATGGGTCATGCTGTTTTGTTGCCTACGATCGTTATTCGTTTAAGGGGTTAGGTACAGCTTACAGCACTAAAATTTTCGGAAATGTTCAATAATTTTTTCCTCCATTAATGTATCTTGTACAATAACGAAAATTGGTAAGTGTAAAACACTGTTCTTCTGCTATATGTAAAAAAAAATATATTTTTACGATTTAAACGAAATTATTTACATATATATATATATATATATATATATATATATATATATATATATATATATATATATATATATATTCTTATTTTCAAAATTCAAAATGGTGGCAGTTCAGTGTGCAGTGATCAACCCTTTCCCTCATAACTCATAAACCTGTTAACTTTTTCATATTCTCTCTTTTATTTTATTGCTCACACTCATGTTCTATTGTAATTGGTGCTTTGCCCTCTTAGACAGACAGACAGACAGATAGATAGATAGATAGATAGATATAGATATAGATTGATACATAGATAAATGAAAATAAATAAATAAATATTTAAATATTACTAATTAATTACCGTTTTCTATTCATCTGAAATAAAGCTTCGTTACAGAGAACAACCAACTTTTTCATAAATTCAATATAATATTCTTCTGTTATCTACCCAAGGAATAAGATGTTAAAATCTGCAGTTATATTACTTATAAGCTAGAGAAATTAGCAATGTCGACCCAGAAGTAACTACAACTTGGTCATCAGAAAGGAGTAATTATGTCCTATATATATTGCTTGGCTCTTTGACTCACATTAGTTAACATTTATTATTATCATTATTATCATTATTATTATTCCTATTATTATGCCCTTTTATTATTATTATTATTATTATTATTATTATTATTATTATTCCCTTTTGTTATTATTATGCCCTATTATTATTATTATTATTATTATTATTATTATTATATTTATTATTAGGATTATGCCCTTTTATTATTTTTTTTTATTTTTTTATTTTTTAGTTGGTTATTTAACGACGCTGTATCAACTACTAGGTTATTTAGCGTCGTTGAGATTGGTGATAGCGAGATGATATTTGGCGAGATGAGGCCGAGGATTCGCCATAGATTACCTTGCATTCACATTACGGATAGGGAAAACCTCGGAAAAAACCCAACCAGGTCATCAGCCCAAGCGGGGATCGAACCCGCGCCCGAACGCAACTTCAGACCGGCAGGCAAGCGCCTTAACCGACTGAGCCACGCCGGTGGCCCCCTTTTATTATTATAATTATTATTATTATTATGCCCTTTTATTGCTATTATTATTATGCCCTTTTATTATTATTATTATTATTATTATTATTATTATTATTATGCCCTTTTATTATTATAATTATTATTATGCCCTTTTATTATTATTATTATTATTATTATTATTATTATTATTATTATTATTATTATTATTATTATTATTATGCCTATTATTATGCCCTTTTATCTTTATTATTATTATTATTATTATTATTATTATTATTATTATTATTATTATTTCCTTTTATTATTATTATTATTATTATGCCCTTTTATTATTATTATTATTATTATTATTATTATTATTATGCCTATTATTATTATGCCCTTTTATCATTATTATTATTATTATTATTATTATTATTATGCCCTTTTATCATTATTATTATTGCGCCCTTTTATTATTATTATTATTATTATTATTATTATTATGATGCCCTTTTATTATTATTATTATTATTATTATTATGCCCTTTTTATTATAATTATTATTATTATGCCCTTTTTATTATTATTATTATTATTATTATTATTATTATTATTATTATTATTATGTCTTTTATTATTATTATGCCTATTATTATTATTATACCCTTTAATCATTATTATTATTATTATTATTATTATTATTATTATTATTATTATAATTATTATTATTATTATTACTACTACTGAAGTCACTGTGCTGCTCTTTTACCACGAACGCCGACTCCCATGGCCGACTCTGTTCTCGTCGGGAATGGAATCCCATATGCAGATGCAATTGTTTATTTGAAATCACAGGCTGGCGCTCGCGGTGTCGCGCGGTTTAATTTCACGCTTGTGTCGTCTCAAGTACATTCAACTTTCGATTATGCACAGTACTGGGGAGAGGAACGCCAAAGCATAACAAGGAATGGTCTAAAACCACTCCGATTTTTATCCAGAATGTTTTTTTTTCTCTCTCTCTCTCTCTCTACCAACATTGTACATTCCAACACGAAAACCAATAGCATCTAAATTAGGACACACATGGGAAGCACATTTGTGCAGAAAATTCAGTTCTAGGTTCAATATTAGGCACTAAACTAGGAAAAGCAGTTGGAAGTACCGACCGGGGCACGCCGCTTGTATGGAATGTGTAGCACAAGCACATCTGACGTACATCTTAAGTACAGGTTGATCGTTAGGACTTTAGCTCTGGTTATTGGTTGCGCAGTGGCAGAAAACACATTGCAAAGGGAGGGGGGAAAAATCTGTCAGTTGCATCTCGCAAGCAAACGTTCTGATGGGGCAAATAAAAAAGTTAATTTTTTTTCTTCCACCATGTTAATAATGTCAAAAGAAGTACTTATACAAATTTTGACCACTCGACCGCAATTACGAGGCAGTCCAGAAAGTGATTTTCCCTGGGGCCGTTTATAGAAAAAAGCACAATTACATAGAAATATTTATTGAAACAGATACAGCAATTGTTGCGCTATTTGTCAACATATCCCCCACTGGAATTGAGACATTTGTCATACCATATGATCAATTTTAGTGTCGTAGAAGTCAGCCGCCTCAGATCGGAACCAACGTTTGACTGCGAGAGCACCTCTCTCTGTCGATCCCATGATATGAGAAATGTCTCAGTTCCGATGGAAAATATGTTGAAAAATAGCTCAACAATTGCTGTGTCCGTTTTAATAAATTTGTCCAATGAAATTGTGTTTTTTTTTCTGTTAGCGGTCCTTGGCGAACTTATTTCTTACGTCCCTCGTAATTGCGGTCGAGTGGCCAAATTTTGTATAAGCACTTCTTTTGACATTATTAACATGGTGGAAGAAAAAAAATTATTTTATCGGCCCCATCAGAACGTTTGGTTGTCGGTAGGAATTTAAAGCCTTGCTTAAAAAAGTTTCCCGTATATGACACCGGTATGGCATAGTTGCGCCCCGCGGTCAATTGGGAGGCCTAAGCATGGAATAACTGCGCCCCGAAGAAATTAGGTAGCAGAATGGACATGGCATAGTTGCGCCCCGATGGGCATAGTACACACGAAAATATCGTCATAAAATATATAAATTACTTAAAAATATTAGTGATAGCTGCATTGAAATCAGGTAGGCCTAGGATATGATCAATTCTGCTATTTAAAATAACACTTTTTTTTTATCGATCACACACAATAAATGAACTACATTTCTTGTTTGTACATCGATATCTTAACCCTACGGTACAGGGTTTCGAAAATTGTAACTTAGAACCATTGTGAATTATTAACTCTTTACCCTTTTAACTAAACTTAACATTCATTTTAAATTAACCTCACTATACGCCACAGACGGTGTGAAAATCACTAATAAAATGTCAAAGACTGCTAAGGCCCCATATTCCAACGACTCACTCATTTGAATATGTCAGTTTATAAAGTACTGCCAACTTCATGGTGTTCATTTTAACGGTAGGCTAATGATAATCGCTGCATAAACATAGAAAAACAGTTAATAAAGTTCTGCCAACTTCATGGTGTGCATTTTAACGGTAGGCTATTAATAATCACTGGATAAACAGTACAAAAACAGTTAATAAAGTACTGCCAACTTCATTGTGTTCATTTTAACGGTATCAATAATGGATACTAAATCGAATAAGAAATCAATAAGGTTGGTTGATTACGAGGCTCGAGTTTCCGTAGTGTCTTTTTCTCTACCTATTTCATCGGGGCGCAACTATGACATGCCCCTTTTCTCTACCTGATGGGAACGGGGCGCAACTATGCCCACAAAACAGGGACCGTTTGTTATCTGCTGCATCTTATCTGACCGTGGGGCGCAACTATGCCATGCCCTATGACACAACTGGACGTATAGAAACGATGCTTTGGACAGTGTCTATACTACGTAGCGAAGTTCTCAACGGCATTTGTCAGGCATTGCATGAGTGCAGTTTACCTCAGTATGTTGTCAGCTACTGAAGGGATTATTCATTCGTGCATAATGTAGTGCAGGCTATTGTGTGCAACATGAAATCCAGTATCATCTAAATTATGGCACATATGGGAAGCACATTTACTCAGAAAATTCAGTTCTATCTTAGGCAATATACAAGAAACAGCACTTCAAAACCGGAACAATGCTTCTATGTAAGATTCTTATCTGACACCGTGGTCTGTGTAGATCTTACGTACAGACTGATTATTAAGACTTCAGCTCTGGAAGAAATATGTCAGCCGTGTTTAAGTAACGAAAAAGTTCATATCAGATTATATTCGCAATTTAAAACTTGAGTCAAATACAGAGTATGTCGTAAGCGCAGTAGTTCAAAGGAACTTGACGGACGTTGCATTCGTACAGTTCATCTCGGTCTGTTGTGAGGTACTGAAGGGATTACTCATTGGTGCGTAATGAACATTTTCCCCTCTAAGCAGGTTTTATAAAATAAGTTATTACCGTAGAAACGGTGACCAATTTCGCGGTAACTGTGCGAGGCATGTAACAGAAAATGCCGCTGGTCTGTTGTGAGGTACTGAAGGGATTACTCATTGGTGCGTAATGAACACTTTCCCCTCTAAACAGGTTTTATCAAATAAGTTATTACCGTAGAAACGGCGGCCGATGTCGCGGTAACTGTGCGAGGCATGTAACAGAAAATGCCGCTGATCTGTTGTGAGGTACTGAAGGGATTACTCATTGGTGCGTAATGAACACTTTCCCCTCTAAACAGGTTTTATCAAATAAGTTATTACCGTAGAAACGGCGGCCGATGTCGCGGTAACTGTGCGAGGCATGTAACAGAAAATGCCGCTGATCTGTTGTGAGGTACTGAAGGGATTACTCATTGGTGCGTAATGAACACTTTCCCTTCTAAGCAGGTTTTATAAAATAAGTTATCACCGTAGAAACGGTGACCAATTTCGCGGTAACTGTGCGAGGCATGTAACAGAAAATGCCGCTGGTCTGTTGTGAGGTACTGAAGGGATTACTCATTGGTGCGTAATGAACACTTTCCCCTCTAAACAGGTTTTATCAAATAAGTTATTACCGTAGAAACGGCGGCCGATGTCGCGGTAACTGTGCGAGGCATGTAACAGAAAATGCCGCTGATCTGTTGTGAGGTACTGAAGGGATTACTCATTGGTGCGTAATGAACACTTTCCCTTCTAAACAGGTTTTATCAAATAAGTTATTACCGTAGAAACGGCGGCCGATGTCGCGGTAACTGTGCGAGGCATGTAACAGAAAATGCCGCTGATCTGTTGTGAGGTACTGAAGGGATTACTCATTGGTGCGTAATGAACACTTTCCCCTCTAAACAGGTTTTATCAAATAAGTTATTACCGTAGAAACGGCGGCCGATGTCGCGGTAACTGTGCGAGGCATGTAACAGAAAATGCCGCTGATCTGTTGTGAGGTACTGAAGGGATTACTCATTGGTGCGTAATGAACACTTTCCCCTCTAAACAGGTTTTATCAAATAAGTTATTACCGTAGAAACGGCGGCCGATGTCGCGGTAACTGTGCGAGGCATGTAACAGAAAATGCCTCTGAGCATTCGGCGTGAAGGGAAGCGACATTTATATGGAGGATTCTGTAGATCAGCCCTGAGCTCAAGAGGGGAAGTGAAAGGGATGCAGAAACCCCCGCCCATTTCCTTTTCGCTTACTCCGCCTTATAAACAAACGCAGAGTAATGCTCTGTGCATCAGTGGTGGAATTTAAGCGACCAGCGAGAGACGAAAGTTCATAAAAGCTATGATGCCTGCTTATACAATCTGTGACGAGCTTCCTGTCTGCTTGTACCGCACAAAAGCATTAATGTCTCAGCCTGGGAAGGTGGAGTGGGGAGTTAAGGGGTGGTCTCCAGTAACTCAATCGAGTTATTTACGCCTAAGCCTGAGGTAGTCAGTAGGGTTCCATTAAAAACAGTAAAATTGGTTTCTCTGAAGTGCCGGGTAGTCAAGCAAGGGAAATATTCCTCAAGATAAGAAAAACAATTTCAGAATACAGTACCATGATTCATATGGCGTAGTAGCGTACTATAATCCTCTCCGCCTACAGAGGAATCTGAGACAAGTCAGTTGATTCCAGTTCTCTTTCGCGCAATTAATAGCTCAAGTCTAACAGAACGACCTGTAACTGCTGTACCTTTAATGGATTCGCACTAGTTCTCTGACATATTAATCACATACTGTACTCGCCTGTTCTGGCCAGCTCTCTGTAGCAACGTACCAACGTCAGCCTCTTACCTGCAAAAGAAAATTACACATCAGCATAAAAAATGCATTTGTAAATATAACAAAAACTAAGTAAACTTATCTGTGTTACTTTCTGTGCCTAGTACCCCAGATCATATATACCCAGATTGCTCGGCGTTATAGGCTTTGACGGTAACAACTTTTCTCAGGTTTACTATGCTGCCATCTAGTTATTACATAAGGAGTCACGTCATAACTCCCATTTGAATTCCATTACCCGACTGTACTGCCATCTCGTGTTCGTTTACGGCGGACGGGTGGCGATCCTGGCTGTTCTCTTCAAAGTGCAACCGATTTTAACATAGGAATGGGCAATCTATATGTGATCTGGGCTAGTACGTAGGCCTACATCCGATGCTTGTCTTAAGATGTCTTGTAATGAATTGAAACACATTCAAGTGCTTTGCCGTAGATGACGCATTTACAGCACATGCATTCATAGGGAATTCCTTGAGAAAGGAAATTGAGTAACTTGGCATATAACTCTCTGTCCCTTCTGGCAGGAAGCGACGTTATTCGCGAGTTCCAATTCCCTGTTAAGACGCCCATAATTACAATTTAATACAATACTGAAATCATTTTCTGTCACTCGAGCTCACAGAGAGACGTCGATTTCCTTGGTCGTGAAATCCGCTGTACAATTAAAGTTCACCAAAGTCGTTCACTCCACGATGGATGTGATAAATTTCCTAGAATATTAGAAAGAAAAGATTTTGAACTATTTCGTGTCAGACGACGCTAGTGATGACATAACAGTAGGGAAAGGGCAAAATGAATGAAGGTAAAAGAGACGTACAGTGAAACCTGTCTAAAGCGGCCATCTGAAGTTACCTTGTAAAATGGCCGTTTTATCAGGTGGCCGCTTGATTAAGGTTGCGGTTTTTTATGAATCAGCATAAAAGTACTGAATTTCATTGACTTTTTAGTACTGTGCGCGTACAAGAATCGTGCATATTAATGTCAGCCTCCTCCATTCTTGCAACTAGCCTCTTCAAAACTCAATTTCTTCGCCCTCGCACACTTGAACCATTCGTAAACGAAATCATTCACATTACTAAACACAGGTTCTCTCATCTTTTTTGGCCACCATGCATATTTTCCTCCCATTGTTTTAATATTTCATCTTAATTATACCGTGTATTTGTGTCCTTCCACATTTGAATATTTCTGCAATTTTTCTCGCAGATGTTCCCTTCTTACTTTCTTCAATCATTTTTCGTCTCACCTCTAAACTTAATACCACTCTTGATTTGTTAGACTCAAACTAACGTCACATTTCCTCTGAATCAACTGAATGAAAAGAAGAAAAATTCGTAAAAGCTGGTCCAAATAGAAAAAGATGGAAAGAGGAGAAAAAAAATTCGAATGATTAACTACTGACCTAAAACATACTGTGACATTTTCGATAGAAAACGTCCGTGCTTCAATCCTTCAAAAACGAGAAAGAATTTATAGCTGTGCAGGGTCGGAGTGGAAAGTGACAAAACAGTCATAAAACTAACCAACTAACCCCAAGATATGGAGGATGTACTGTTTTACACTTAGCTATTGTACTCGTGATATTGCTCTCTGTCCTCTAACCATCGAAAAAATAGGTCAGACAGTATCCGTGAAAAAAATTTTTGTTGGACAGTGACTGTTATAGTCAGGTTCTAATCCAAAGAGACCCTGGCCGCTGGCCGAAGCATGAGGTGGCTGCTAAATAAAGAGAGAATTTGTATTGATCTTATGGAAAATCCAATTGGTTCCAGATAAAATTGGCCTTTTGGCCAGGTGGCCGTTTAAATGAAGTGACCGCAAAGGCAGGTTTCACTGTACTCAAAAAAACTGGAGCAGAAGAGATTATGACTCGATTCTCTGCCGTCTGGAAGACAAACGCAAAACAATATCCCCATTCAATTTAAGAGAGCATTGCTTTATGATAACAAATGATTGAAATAATTTTAATTTTGTCCTTTAGGTGTGCAGAAATTTGATCCGAAGAAATGTAATTTTTCGTTTTGCAAAGGAATTATTCAATGTTACATTTGTTCGGGTCAAATTTCAGTACATTTAAAGGCCAAAATTAAGACTCTTTCTTTCATTTACTATCATGATACATACTCTTTCAAACTAACTGAGCATGTTGGGAATGAAATGAATGGCTTCCCAAAAACACGCTATGAATTGCTTCATACAAAACATTTTTATCTTGAAAAGGAATAAAAAACGAGCAAAATTGTATTAAACTTTTTGTTTTGAAATATCTCAAACAATAATCCTCTGATATTAATGACATTACTCAAAGTTCACCCACTATACGTCTTATTTATATAGGCTTATCGTTTACATTGCATTATGACTATCTCTT